>NC_053025.1:396119932-396347412 GCF_003073215.2 Triticum urartu
GGGGGGGGGGGGAATCCTACTCCCAGAGGGAGTAGGACTCTCCTGGCGCGCCACACCTTGGCTGGCCAGCCTCCCCCCCTCTAGTCCTTTATATACTGAGGAAGAGGCACCCTAGAACACAGAAGTTGATCCACGTGATCTATTCCTTAGCCGTGTGCGGTGCCCCCAGCCACCATAGTCCTCGATAATAATGTAGCGGAGTTTAGGCGAAGCCCTGCTGCTGTAGTACATCAAGATCGTCACCACGCCGTCGTGCTGAAGGAACTCTTCCCCGACACTTTGCTGGATCGGAGTCCAGGGATCGTCATCGAGCTGAACGTGTGCTCGAACTCGGAGGTGCCGTAGTTTCGATGCTTGATCGGTTGGATCGTGAAGACGTACAACTACTTCCTCTACGTTGTGTCAACGCTTCCGCAGTCGGTCTGCGTGGGTACGTAGACAACACTCTCCCCTCTCGTTGCTATGCATCACATGATCTTGCGTGTCCGTAGGAATTTTTTTGAAATTACTACGAAACCCAACAGGGTGAAGTAGTAGATGAGTTCCGGCAGCACGACGGCATGGTGACGGTGTTGGTGAAGAACAATCTCCGCAGGGCTTCGCCTAAGCACTACGAAAACTATGACAGAGGACAAACTAGAGGGGACGGGGTTGCCGACACATGGCTTGGTGTTTCTTCATGTGTCTTGGGTGCTAGCCCTACCCCTCTAATTATATGTTGAGCCTTGGGGTCGAAACTTGGAGTAAAAGCCTCCACAAAGTCGGTTTCACCCGAAAGGCAAGAGTTCTTCTCGGACTCCAGGGCCAGACGTCAGGGTTCCCGGCGTCTGGCCCCTAGACTCCGCAAAACTTCTTTTTGCGCTTTCCAAAAACCTTGTGGGCTTTCTCCTTTGGCCCAAATAAAGTGTTCTTGTACCCAAACATTTCGGGAAACATTCGGAACCCCTTCCGGTGAATTCCGGAACCCTTCCGGAGTCCAAACACTATTATCCCATATATCAATCTTTATCTCAGGACCATTCCGGAGTTCCTCGTCATGTCCGTGATCTTATCCGGAACTCCGAACAACATTCGGTCACCAACATACATAACTCATAGTACTATATCGTCAACGAACATTAAGCGTGCGGACCCTACGGGTTTGAGAAGTATGTAGACATGACCGAGGCACCTCTCTGGTCAATAACCAATAGCGATACCTGGATGCCCATATTGGCTCCTACATATTCTACAAAGATCTTTATCGGTCAGACCGCATAACAACATACATTGTTCCCTTTGTCATCGGTATGTTACTTGCCCAAGATTCGATCGTCGGTATCTCAATACCTAGTTCAATCTCGTTACCGGCAAGTCTCTTTACTCATTCCGTAATACATCATCCCGCAACTAACTCATTAGTTGCAATGCTTGCAAGGGTTATAGTAATGTGCATTACCGAGTGGGACCAGAGATACCTCTCCGACAATTGGAGTGACAAATCCTAATCTCGAAATACGCCAACCCAATAAGTACCTTCAGAGACACCTGTAGAGCACCTTTATAATCACCCAGTTACGTTGTGACGTTTGGTAGCACACAAAGTGTTCCTCTGGTAAACGGGAGTTGCATAATCTCGTAGTCATATGAACATGTATAAGTCATGAAGAAAGCAATAGCAACAAACTAAACGATCAAGTGCTAAGCTAACGGGATGGGTCAAGTCAATCACATCATTCTCCTAATGATGTGATCCCATTAATCAAATGACAACTTATGTCTATGGTTAGGAAACTTAACCATCTTTGATCAACGAGCTAGTCAAGTAGAGGCATAGTGACACCCTGTTTGTCTATGTATTCACACATGTATTATGTTTCCGGTTAATACAATTCTAGCATGAATAATAAACATTTATCATGAAATAAGGAAATAAATAATAATTTTTATTATTGCCTCTAGGGCATATTTCCTTCATATCCCCATGGTCCATGGATCCGGGCGGTTGGGCAAACAGATGGACCGAGCTCCCCCCTCCGCCCAAGAAGCAACCGGGGAAAGCAGCACCTACGGCCGGAACCTCCTCCACCCAAGAAGCAGCCGGGGAAAGCAGCACCGACGACCGGAACCTCCTCTGCCCAAGAAGCAGCCGGGAAAAGCAGCACCGATTGCCAGAACAACACTACGGCGGATCCAAATCGCCAGTCTCCTCTGTCCAGAGCTGAACTGAGTGGCTGCCCCGATGAGAGGACACGCGCACAGCCAAACCCACACACACCAGACACGCGTGGCATGGTGGCTTATCCGGTGGGAGACTACCGCTTGCTCACGCCGAACCATTGTGGCCCACAACGCTTGCACCCGTCCACCCGTGAATGTTGTGTCCCACTGCTACTTGCACCCGTGAACGTTGTGGCCCACCGGGAAAATGCATATCCGAGCGCTCGTAGGTGCCAGCCATCTATTCCAAGGGGAGAAAAAAATCTACTCGCAAGGGGTTTTTCTTTTCTTTTTAAAGGGTCTATTATTCTCAGGTACTCCCTCCGTCTCATAATATAAAATACCTTTTGACACTACATCAGTGTTAAAAAACATCTTACGTTATGGGACCGGGGAATATGTTTTATTCACATAAACAAGTGTGACAACTGGTCAAAATCTTAGCACTCAATTATTTTTTCCAAAAATTATCCATATCTATTATCAATGTTCACTGAAAATACAAATCATATCAAACATAATAAAAACTACATTGAGATTCCAATACCATCGCATAGCCACTACTGTCGCTGACGCGCCGCTGTTGCCGCTCCCCTACGTGAGCCGGCTTGACCTGGTCAATGATAGCCGAGAAGTCTTCATGCATGTGCACCTTGTTCAATACCTGGAGTTGTAGTCGTCATTGTTGAACCCTTGCCTATATCTGAAGCATCTGACACCAATTCCCGCCACATGACGAGAAACCCTAACCTCATCACCCCAAGGAGACGATAGGAATCTATGCCAGAGCTTCGTCGGCTATGTTCAAATGGACGAACTTGAGTAGGATCGGGACATGAAAGACAAACTCGAAGAAGTAGCGCCGCCATCCGCTCGAGTGTCGCACCTGCGAGGACTAAAAAACGTGACCTAAACTACTAACCGGATCGAAGGCACCGAGATTCCCATTCCCACCACCGATCGACGGAGCGGCAGAAAAGGGAAGGTGAATCCACGGGCTCGCCGGTGAAGTTTCGAGGGGAGAGTTTTCCCTAGCCACCTAGAGTTTACTCTCCCCGAACAGCAAGCGATAGAATGAAAACACATGTCGGAGCGGTCCCAACCATCCATTCCCAAGGAGTGTTTTTCCTTTTTGAGGGTCTATATTCTCGAAGAGCTTTTATTCACATAAACAAGTGTGATGTTGCAGAAACAAGCGTGATGACCCGGTCAAAATCGTACCCCTCAATTGAACAAGGGAGCTCCTACCCCTATGGAGATTAATGATTTATAAAGGTAAAGATAAAGGTGATAATAAAGATATGCTTTCTTTGCGTGAGAAACTTCCAATCTATTCATATTCAACTATGGGAGCACAAAGGACACCAAAGATAATAAAAATTATTACTAGGTCCGTGGACCACTTGACGACGACTACGAACACTGGGGCAAGCCGAAGGTGCGCCGCTATCATCGCCCCTCCCTCGTCAAAGCTGGAGAAACTTTTTGTAGTAAACAGTCAGGAAGTCGTCATTCTAAGGCCACATAGGAGCGGTGTAACGGAGCCGCAACCATCACTAACGAAGAAAGTTGTAAAATCGGAATGATCAAACCTATACACACCCAAACGAACACGAACGAATACTGAATCCAAACAGATCCACCAAAGACCAGCACCGACCGAATCCCATGAGATCCGACGGAGACACACCTCCATACGCCCGTCGACAATGCTATACGCACCATCTGGACGGGGATAGAATGTGAGAGACATTATTCCTACTAAGGAACATCCCACCAAACATACCTGCCATGTGCTTAGATGATGAGGTGATCTTCGACACCAATGGAACATGTAGTCAATACTCTCTTCCATAACCTTTGATAAGGTAATCTGATTATTATTTGTAATCAAATTTCTAGCACATTGTATGTATTCAATACTAACACTTTATCTTACATAGATTTGTTCATCGAGGAAAACAAGGACCTGAGACAATGGTCACCGTTCAAAGTTCCCCCCCAAATGGTGGGTACAACTACGATCGGTCTTCCTATTCATTTATTCTACAATTTGATTATACAGAAGCGGCATGAAAGAGAAGAGGCAAAAAGTTAACTATTAGGACGACGAAAGACTACATATCTTAGTTACCAGAAGTTGAGTGATCAAAGCAATCTACATGATGTATCTCTGCCTTTGTAGTTTTGCTTACCATAAACTAAGCTCATGACTTTCTTTGAGCCTATGGACCTATTATCAATGTACTCCCTCCGTCTCAAAATAAATACCTCAATCTTAATATAATTTTGCACTAAAATTAGTATAAAGTTGAGACACTTATTTTAGGATAGCGCTTCTTATAAACTACTTCCTTATGTTTAAAGAATATCGGTTCCTAAGTATTCTAACTTGCATGGTTTGCTCTCGCCCTTTGCACCATCGGCGCAACGGGTCATCTAGCATGAACAGAGGGTAAGCATATGCTTTCGCCTTCAAATGCACTTCCAAGGAACTGTGCCTGATCGTCTACCTAATATAAGCAAGTTGCAAGAGTCCCTTGTTATATAACTTAATATTAGTATAAATGCCTACCAAGACTTATGTGTTTATCATCCTTTTGGATCTTATGTAATCCTCTAAGATCATCCTGTGCATTTAATTATCGGTTATTTGCTGCTTAGATTGTTGTGTGGTATGCTTATATGCTCACTCTTCCAATACTTGGCTTACACCCGACCACTATCTTTAGATCCAGTTTATTTGACACGCGTTTGAAATGTATATTTAGCATAGTGATAATACTGCTTTTCCTTGGGACCTTAGTTTTGGTTCTGTCCTTGATCATATTATAATTAAATTTTGAACACTTCATGTCTCCAACCGGTTCGTGATCAAAGGAAGATACATGAACGCTTCGTGTCTTCAACCGGTTTAGATCATAGGAAACTATGGCACAATGCATTGCCAAATTTTCTGTTATCAACATCAGTGACGGCAGTAATGATGGCGGGTCTTCTGAATCACTTCATCAGCTTAACAATGTAATCTCACTCCGGCGGCGCAGCAAATACAAACCAGCTGTTATCAACATCTGTGATGGTTGTGGTAAGTGCAATCTGCTAATTTTCCCTTTTTAACCTCCTACTTATATTCACCTTTTAGGCATCTTACTGTTCAAAATTACACAGGCCCTTCACATCATCGCAAGAAAGCACACATCCGATGGTACATAACCATCTACCTTTTTCGGTAACATAACCATCTACCTGTGCCACTGTAATACCATTATGCCTTATTTAATTTGTCTTCCTATAGATGCTAATCTTTCAAAAACCTCCTACTAATTATAAACATCAGCACCTGCAATTAAGCCCATAATCCGTACGTCCAAACAATGTTTTCATTCGATCTTCTAATACCAGTACATACTTATGCTTACACCAGCCATTTTAAAAATCATTCGTAGGGGAACCTGGCTGGAAGCTTTGATGATCATTGCACATGGGGTAACAAAGTGAAGCTTTACAAAGATCAAGTCAGAAAATCGAAGCGTCTCATCGCTGCGAAAAAATTACGGAAAACGCTCTGTTTCCACCTGCTGATAATAACAAACGTAAGCCTCCCGCGTTGCTTGCCATGTGTCCTCTGGCCCATCTACCGCCGGCCGGCCTTATCTCTTCGCGTCCCTTCTCCTCCGCACGACTTCGCCACTCGTCTTTTTCTCCTCCCCATCTCTGCTCATCCCGCTCGAAGGAGAGAGCTCCCATGGCAACGCCGGCCACCCCGCCCCGCTACAGAGAACCAGGGAGGATCGACGGCGCCCACCACCTACTACATCCTCGCCGCAAAAGGTGGGTGCTGAAGCCCCAAGCGCCACCACCGTGGTGCTGCAACCTAGCATGGGCGACACAACATGTGTGAGGAGGCGGCCGCTCGTCGTTGCTGCCGGCGATGCGATGCCCCGCTCACCCACGGCCATCGTGCCGCGACGCAGCAATTCGCCCGTCACCGCCATGCTGCGGTGCACCTCGTCGACGGCTCGGCGCTACTCCTACTGCGAGGACACCTCGTCGCAGGGTTGCTCTGGCTGCGACGCAACTCGTCCACAACAGCCAACATAGACGCCCACTCCATCATAGCACCGGTGGCGTCGCGGCCACTGCATCACAACTCCGGCGACGTCGACGTCCGTTGCATTGCAGCTCCGGCGGCCGCTTCATCACAACTCCGGCGACGTCGACGTCCGTTGCATTGCAGCTCCGGCGGCCGCTGCATCACAACTCCGGTGACGTCGACTTCCGTTGCATTGCAGCTCCGGCGGCCGCTGCATCACAACTCCGGCGGCGTCGGCGACCGTTGCATTGCAGCTCCGGCTGCATCAAGGCCGCTGCATCACAACACCGGTGGCGTCGACGACCGTTTGCATTGCAGCTCCGGCGACCGATGTATAGCAGCTCCGACAGCGTCGCCACCGCTGCATCACAACACCGGTGGCGTCGACGACCGCTGCATTGCAGCTTCGGCAAGGCTGGCGGCTGCTACATAGCAACTCTGGAGGCGGCGCGGCTGCTGCATCACTGCTCCGACGACGTCGCGGCCGCTGCAGCGCAAACTCCGGCGGCGTCCACGACTGCTGCATCACTGCTCCAACGGCGTCGCGGCCGCTGCAGCGCAACTTCGGCGGCGTCGACGACCGCTGCATCACAAGTACGGAGGCGTCAGCGACCGCTGCATCGTAGCTCTGGCAACATCGACGTCCGTTGCATCGTAGCGGGACAGTGGGCGACTGGGCGTTGTGCTGTGGCGCGTGAGGCGAACATGTGCATCTGAGAGGAAGTGGGATCCGTGGGACTTTGAGTGAACGGCTATGATGTGCATGATCGGACGGTTATCAAGGCGGACGATAATTGCGAGTTATCAACCGGCTTACGCCTAGCATCGACCAAAAATTACACATCAATTGTTACATTTGCCACATGAGCCTTCAAGTACCTATGGAAGTATACCATGCAAGCATTATACGACAATGACACTGCTTATTCGTACGTTCACACCTGAAAACCAGTCAGACTAAGAAGATTACTAAATAAGCTCTACAGCAGCCTATGTACGTGTTTCTGTAAAACGATCTACCTCACTCTACTATCTGTGATAAATTCACATTGCATTATGTTTGTAGCTACATCCCCTACCTATTCACTACTAACATTGCTACTAACTGGGTTCTTGCGCCATTGGCGCAACCGGGTCATCTAGTATACGTAAACGTTGCATACAAAAGAAAGTAGCCAATCATACAAGGGCAGGTCCACATGTCGAAAAAACACCAGCCAATCAGAACCAATGTCAACATCTCTCAAAGCTCCACCGTTACAAAACCTGACGAAACAAAATTGGCCAACTGTTCTGTCTCTCAACTTACAATTCAACATACGATCCCAGCTAGTCACTCGTAAGGGTGACAAAATTCACAGAGGTACACGCTTACCGGTGAACATGGTGTCACTGGCCATAACTTTTTGCGAGTGACTAGCAATATCACATGCATCTCCAACTAGAACGCTACTAGAGGTTTCATGAGTCGTCTGCTGCCAGCCGTGCCAGTGGAGTAACATGTCTTGGGTAGACAGTGCTCTGGCTGGTGCTTCTATGTCATGGAAACGCGCGTGCAGAGACAGACCCCTTGTATCTTCCGCGCCTACTTTCGGGCGCGCTTCTTTTTCTTATCTTCTTCCCTGTATCTCTCACGCCTATCTTCCCTCTGCCGCTTCCTTGTTATCTCATCCGTCTTGGCTTTCTGCGCCTCGTGAGCTTTCTTCTGCAGCCCGCGCTTGATTTTCTCCTTCCTCGTCTGCATAAATCAAGCGGATGATAAGCACCACGCACAACAATGCATCAAGTTAGAATATGCTCATGTGCACATAACATGTCACCTTTTCATGCTTTAACAGATGCAACTGTTGAAGAGCTCCATGTATCTTCTTCTCGCCAATATTCATAATCTCCGGTATCATGTCCACAGCTGATCCTTTCTTGCCCTTAGGCCTATCCTTCGGCTTTGATTTAAAAGGAAGCAAAGGTTGCAGTTTTCTAGGGACCTCTATGGCGTTGAACTTCCGCACTTTCCGCTCAATACCCTGCCATGATAACATGTGAGAGAGATGGTAAAAAAGGATATTAAGAGCGAGAAAGGGTTCCTGACAAGAAATTAAGGCTCACAACCTTGTAAACCGAGTCTTTGTTGTGTGGAATAGGTATGTTGTGTGCCTTCCGCAACTCAGCAGTGGTTCTCATGCCTTGCCACATCTGATCTCGGGGTTGAAGAGAAGTGGTCACAAGATTACAGTAGGTGGGAACTTCAAAGTTGACCCATGCTCGCATGAAGACAATGTCACTCATAAGAACTTTGTCCTCAAATGTGCACCTCGCAATGCCTTCCGTATTTTCCCCTTTTCTCCTTAATGCATCTCCTGGTTCGATCTTTGCTGCCTGTAACAGAATACTATTTAGTGCCTACATTTGAATATTTAAATTACCAGAAAAATGATGAATTTGTCAGCTTCAGGGTTTCCATAGTCCAGATTGACCTTGAAGTTTCCTCTCCAACAGCAAAAACAAACTAATGTGCTTACACAGAATCCAGATAAGATTCCAATCTACTAATAAACATACATCAATAGGGGTGCCTACATGGCCCACGTTTTTTCACTTCCTTTATTATTTATTAGTTTTCTTAGAGCTACAAATAACACCTAAACTAGCCCACACAATTCTGAAGTTGCTAACTTACCAAAATCTAAAATGATACTCCCTCCGTCCCATATTAATTGATGCTGAAATGGATGTAAGTGCTAGATACATCCATTTAGCCCGTGTTATTAAAGCCCAGTTGTTTCTAACGGCAACAGATTCTAACTTGGATGTTACAACTCAATTCGCTGCCTACAACCTCCTTGGACTAGCCCGTGAACATTCTTCAATTGGCCCATGACAGTCTCTTTGCAGCCCATTATGGATCATTCACATTGAATGCTCCCTGCAGCAAACAGCGAAGCACAACCTGCACAGCCTGGTGCCCAGTTTATTGGTTCCCACCTTGGCCACTGCAGAAGATTGAAGTTGCGGTACCATCTATGAGAATTAGGTTTGCAACATTTCTTTAGTAGACCAGTAGTGCCTAGTTTCTGAGCAAATGTTCTGGTCAGAAGATAATGATGATTCTCCAAGAGCCTGAGTAAAGCAAAGCTCAAGCTTTGTCGAGTCCTCAGCGACCCAACCCGAGGTTTTACGAGCCGAGTCTGAGTTAACCTTTGGGTTAATACGCTCATGGTAAAAAAAAACGAGCTCAAGCTGAGTTTGGTTGTATTCGCTCTGGTTCAGCTGGTTGACAGCCATACATTTATCATGACCTCGTGCTTGTACTAGATTTCTATGAAACGCCTTGTTACTGTCCGCCTTTTTAGGCATCAACTTACTAGGGGTATATCCACAAAAAAAAACTTACTAGGGGTAGAGAAGATAAGGACGGACAAGTACAAGCACATACTACTTCGACTTGTCCATTGGCGCTGCCAAATATCCCCTTCACAAATCTCTCCAAAACCATAATTATAGATATGACAGGGACAGATTGAGAGTTTTATAATGTCCGCTCGTAGTTTTCAAGGTTCTGTACAGTTATCACTTCCATTGGCGTCCCCGAAAAGCTAAAAGGTTCTAGTTAAGAACTACTAAAACTTGGGAGTTTAGCTATAAACCTAGCCCATGAGACGATAGTTGGTCATTCTCAAGATCTTCAATTTGGTTTGATCAAGGAGAGGAAAAAAATGTGTATGCAAAAGGTTTGTTTCCTAGCCAGGCCACTTTGTGTGCTGTTACATCTTACATGTCCATTACAAGACCAAAGACAATGCAACGATATAAAAATGTTGAGAAATTGTGGAGGCATAAAATTAGACGATTAGATTCATCAAATCATAAGATGCTATAAATAACTACCACGGATTATTCAAGCAAGCCCTTTCATGTATTACCTTCTTAACTTGTCCTCGGATTCCACTTACTGTCCGAATTGCTGCACCTTCAAACCTAGCAACCTCTAGATCAGATGTGAACATCCCTTTAATTAAGGCGGTTTTCTTAAATATCTTGCATGGTGCGCCTGTGAGCTTGATCTTCTTCATAATTCGGGCAGTATTGTTGAATTCCTGAACCCAACCAGTTGCAGTAATTCTAAATGGTACCTGCGTGAATGTGCAAGCATCATTGCAAAGCATATCAGTAAATATACTAAAAATGACTATTGCTAAAACAGAATGAAACTACAAACTATTATCAAGTAGTGCAAACTGAAACTCCGAGATGCATGTTACAGTGACAGACACTTAGTGAACATGTCCATCCAATAAAATGATGGTCACTCCTGACTAGCTTTCCATGGCATTCATAGTGCCTAACTTCTTCAGAGAAATGGTGAGTTCAACTTTTGTCTTAGAAGAGAAAGCATGAAACGTGGAGAAAATAAAGTCGGGGACATAAGTCAGGGCCTTGGCAACACAACAATTGAAGATTCCATTCAATTTGGTTGTGATTAGATGATTATGATACTAGGCTGTTGTCACTTGTCTGCGACTATGATAGCTCTGATTTTGATTATCACTGTCTCTTGAGGATATTAAAAACAGGAACATTTGTTAGAAAATAACATGCCTAAATGTCACACCAAGCATATTTTTTCTTATTTACCACTAACCATCTATGGACTGGTGTGAACTGATCAATGAATGTACCTTGTTGCTGGAAAGACTCTGGACTGCTAGTACACCGCTTTTTGGTGGAGCCAGTGGCCCCCAGAACATAGCAAAGCAATGCATATGCTCTGGAGTGTATTTGAGCATGCGGTGCCGGCCATTTCGATCCTCTATTGCATATACAGGCGTTGTTTGAAAACGTCTCCAACCAATAGAGACAACAATTGGGTCTTTTGTCTTCAACACTTTCCTATGCCATCTGTGGCGCTTCAAGCTAACCTGTATCAACAACAAACAGGGTAATATGTGAAATTGTGGGTCACCGCCAGTATAATAAAAATGAACCAAATGACCCCCTGCAATTGCCTGTTAGATGCTACAGCACACATTTATAATTCAAAAGTGGATAGTGTTCATTAAACATCATACAGAAAAACTAGGGCAAAATATCCACTGGAAGACAAAAACAGTTATTCCCTCCATCCATATATATAGGGCCTAATGCATTTTTCGAGATTACCTTTGACTATTGATAAGATGAATAGTACATGAGATGTATAATGTGAAAGTTATATCATTGGAAGCTCCTTCTACACACGAATTTGACGGTATGCTTTGTGTAACTTGCATGTCATATATTATTGCTCTAATATGTGGTCAAAGTTAGGCTTGAAAAATGCATTAGGCCTTATATATATGGATAGAGGGAGTAAACATCAATATTCATGCTGATTTGTTTTTTATGTATCTCCCATATGAATATGATTTTCAACTTGCGATTTCACGTATTAATAGAATATCACCCTCCTCAAATACTGCAGTTTTCAAGACTTTCTGAAAACTCTTAGCATCCACCAAGTTTTCACTGTAAGTCTGTAACTTGGAATGGAGGTGTACTTCTCATGCAACTAGGTTAACTCTAACATCCAGATTTGACTAATCTGCGGCACTACAATCTACACCACCAAATAATCAGTCAAGATCTGTTCCACTTTTTCCTTCTGACTGCCGCGATAATATTTACACGTGATGTAAATGTGGAAGGTTGAAAGCTCCATGTAACATTATTTTACAGTTATGTAGAGTATTCGTAGTTCCAACATCAAGTAACTGCACCAGCATATTTCAATTCCTTAAGCTACTGATCAAGAAAACTGGAAGTATAAATATAAAATGGCTGACCTGCATATATCCAGTGTTCTCCTCACCGAGGCCAATACCCCCAACAAGAATGGGGTGGCAAGGATCAAAATGCTCAACTAGCTCATACGGCACACCATGTATCTCTAATCTGACGTAAGTACCAGTCCTAAATCCTTCAATTTCTACTCGGGTATCTTCATCCAGATCATTGAGTTCAGATATATTCATTTGCTTGCGGAGTTCAATTTCCTCCTTCAACTGAAAAGATACAAAAGCTAGATCAGTCTCCTTTCTTTTTTCAGGAGCAGAGCTGAAAAGGGCAGAGAATGGCACAGCATACTTTGTCAAAATAGCCCCCTGCGTCAGATTGCTCTCTTTTCGATTTCTTCTCGTTATCAACTTCCTCGCCAGAGAGGTCCGATCCATCATATGTAGGTTTCAGTCAAGGAATGAAACAAGAAATGAGCAAAAATGCATTTCTAATTTCTAGTCAAATAAAAAAAAGTTCAAGAAACCGGTCAAAATAAACAGATCATGGAGGTGCTGTTCCAGTCTAAGAGGCAAGCAAAAGAGCGCGTGAAGAACAAACTGCAAATCGAAAGAGAAATAAAGAAAGATAAAACGATCACGTATTAAGGATATTCTGAATCAAATTTTGCTTTAAGCGCAAGCTTCTTGAGTCTTAGTTCTTCAACTTTTAGTTCGTCTTCTTTGTGAACACCTGGCTTCCCAGCTGCACTTTCAGCAGCCTGGCTCTTGTGCACCTCACCAGTTTCCAGATCTTCAAAATCACCATCGATTTCTTCATCACCCTCTCCATTTTCATCTACCTCGCGTCCTCTCAGAGAAGCTTTTGACCAATCTCCAGTCACAAAACGGTCACGGATGCTTTTGATGAGATCTTCGTTAGACCAATCACGTAGCTCCACTTTCAAGAACTTAGAGTAATCCTCAGCATCAATATCGTCAAAGCTTGGTAATTCATTCTTTACTTGCTGTGAATCACAAAACAAAGTCATCTATTGATTCACACTAATAACAAAACTAGCAAGATATGTAGAACTCTGTGCACTATAGTAGATTCTCCAGGTAACCCATCACGCAATAAAATACAGGAGGTAAAATGCTCACATGAACATATATTAGCACTGCATAGTGTGTACCTTCATAAATATTGTGACCAGGAGAACTATAAAAATGATAGCAAAAAAGTGCAGTTGGGCACTATTTTCTTTGCCCCCAGCATACAGATGGCTTAAGTATAATAAGGAAAAACAAGGGTCTACTGAAGTCCCTTCTCTGTTGACCTATTTCTGATCGAATATGGCTATCAAACCAGAGATCATGGATAATCTATCCTAGAGAAGATAAGATACCTCGTCTACCGTTAATTATCATGCATGCAACACACAATTACCTTTTTTTGTCCTTTTGGTACAAAAATTTCTTCATCAGAGCTATCTTCTTCGCCGCTATCATTGTCTAGTTCTGCTGAAGCTTGCCCATATACAAGTTGCATTAGACTGGCACTCCGTCTGGCCAGTGTTCTAGCAAGTAAAGATTTTTTCCACTTCGAAGTGTTTTCAGCTCCATCATCTAAATAAAAAAGGTTAGAATTGAAATGTCAAAACAAAATATTGTCAGTGCTTTATTCTTAAGGAAATTGGTTCAGCAAAGAAATTAGCATAACTAATATGTATGTGCAAGGACTGCTGGGTGCATGACGTAAGATATGCGTGTGAAATTGGTTCCTACCTGAATCAAGAGCTTCTCCACTACCATCTGATGATAAAGAACCTTCAGATAGATGGTCATCGTCAGAATCTTCATTATGACTATCATCTTCGTTATCAGAACCCTGTATTTCAAAACAAGGTTAAAATATTTTTACAGACTCAGACTGAAAACCCATAGTACCATAGAAGAATTAAAAAATGAGTTCATGCCTACAAAATGCCACTTTATATTGACAGGTGAACTTAGGAAAAGCTAATACCAACCTATGGTCTTATAGGTTGCCTGGGTGGGTTACATTTCACAAATAAATGCATGTTCAACAATTATTTCTTAAATATAAAGCATTTGCGGGAAGTAAAAGGAACATAAACCAAGTATGTAACACAAAACAAGAGAAAGAAAGCTATCCACTGATATGCATTGATACTAAGGGCAAATGGTAAACCTCATCATCATCATCATCATCATCATCATCAACATCTTGAAAATTAGCTGACACAGCTTTTCGCCTCATTCTTCCATTGCAAAATTCCACTTCTTCTCTCAAGTCAACGCCATGATCACTTGGCTGAATGTCATCATCATTGTCACCTTCACTATCACTAGAGCACTCAGAAGAAGAGTGCCCATTGCTCTCCAGGGTGCCTGCACTACTAAGGTTATTACCACCTACTTGTGCCAAAATGTTAGCTTCTCCCTGGTCATTCTGTCTTGAAGAAATGGCATTGCCTGTCATGTCACTGTCTTCGGACTGAGCAGCAGGCCGTCTGCCGAAGAAATTTATAAAACTCTGATCTAACTTCTCATCAAGGGAGTATTTGGTGTTCTGAAGAGTCTTTACTAGAGCCACACCAACATCATTACCTTTCCCTGTAGCATGGTCAGCAGCCCAGCAAACAATTAAGCATAGATATGTGATAAACTATTAGAGATAAATATTATATTAAAGGAAAGTCGCACACACTTTCAGAAGCTCTGTAATAGTCATATGGCACTATATGGAATGATCGGAAAACCATAAAGATATTACAGGGGCAATTTAGTCAAATAACTGGTCCACCAGCAAAAGTTTCTCTACTCGGATTATTTTCCCGAGGCACAAGCAGCAACTATGTAGCAGCCAGCCTCACTTTGCAATCTATGTCTCAGCAACACTCATAAGCCACAACATTTTTTGAATGCAATACCAGGTCAGCGACACAATATCAGCAATCAATTGAGTTTCCAGTTTGGCATTAAAATATCCTTGTTAACCAAAGCATGTTTATGCATGGTCATTTCATACAAAACTATTATCCTGAATAAGTATACATGAAAAAACTCCAATTGCAGGCAATCACAGTCGAGGGGACCAAATTCAGGTATTTATAGTTTAACATGCTGGTCGTACCTTGTTTCTTAGATGCACTGTTGTCATCAGTGTTTGAAAACTGAACAAGATGATCATTGATGTTGATGTACACCGCATCCTTGTCATACAGGAGATCCCCAAGACCAGACATTGGGGCATAGAACAGCTTCTCCTTGTCACGTAGTCCTCGCTTCTTTGCAGCCGATGGCAAAGGGCAGGGATCAGCCAAACTTGTTACACCAGACAAGCTGAAATCACCTGCTCCTGTGATATGCACCTGCACAAATTACAGCAGGTGTTGGCATCCAAAAAAGTAGGATGAAATCAAACACAGAGAGAAAAGAACAGGAACAACAATGCGTACATGCATCCTTCTAAGTGAGGTGAAGTCCAATTCCTTCTAATGTGCAAGGACTAAATACTGACACACCTCTAAATTGTGTTTGGGGTTGATATCTCACTTTCCTGTGCAGTCATCCTCGGTATTCACAGCAGTCCCATCAAATTTAGTGCATAATAATTGAAGAAAACCTCGCTTTCTAACCCTATTGAAAAGCATTTGGTCCCTTTAAAGAACGTTCCCATCTTTAAACAAATAATTAACAACCAAGTCACCATGTAGGCATGGCAAGGTACTCCAGCCGTGCCTATTTACATGGCATCCTCGTTTTTCGTGATTGAACTTTGATCATCATTTTCAGCAATAATATATTAATTATATGTTAAAACTTAAAAGTATACCATTTAAAACTACATTTTAATACAAATTGAATGGTACGATTTTTTGACATATACCACATTTTATTGGTCAAATTGACGGTCAAAGTTGTATCTCAAAATACGTGTGCACCATGTAAATAGGCACGGAGGGAGTAATCAATAATGTATTAAGACATCACAAAAGTAATCTGGCTACCTAATATGTGATTTTTCCCCAGCGATAACCACTTCATAGAAAACTCACCCACTTAAATCATTCATCACTTTAGTGTTAAAGGAGTTGTGGAGCACGGGGATCACTCTACTGTATGTGAATGTACAAAAGTAACTTGCTCATAGCAATACAGCATATGGCTTAGTAAAAGGTGTGTTCCCTTTGGTTGCAAGTCAGGAGTTCATATCATTAATGAAAGCTCTGTATTATTCGGCTGCTGCTGAAGTTGAAATAAAATGATCGAGAGTTAAACTGCACACTTTTTATTTTGAAACAGATTGAGCGATGTCTAGTACAGTTAATAAAAATAGTGCTATGCATTCCATCTAGTCAATTTCAAACTGAACAATAATTAATTATTGAATAGTAATTTCTGTAGGTTCACCCAAATCAAATTCATGCTTACTGAAAAGTAAGATCTTGTTCTTTACCTCCATTTTTGAGCTATTCAACTAAGTCCAAATGTAAACTGTATTGATGAATTCATATATATATTAACTCAATCATGGGAGTAATAATGCCTGTTATGAAGTATAATAGCCTTGCACAAATAAGTTAATCCCTAATTCAAATCAAAGTTCAGCAATGATGAAAGAAAAGGCATATGTTTAAATGTTACCTTGGTCCCTCTTTTCATGTTACATCCACGAAGGTAACCATACAGCGTTATTTTTCTGTCACATTTCCTATTCAAGCGCACACTTTCTGACGAAGTTACATCTTCGAATCTATCTGCTAACAAGTAAGGATGTGCCATTCGCCAACTCAAAGGGATGGGCTTGATAACAGATATAAACCTTGCAAGATTATGGACTTCTCTTTTCGTGTATCTGCACAGAATTGGACAAGTGGTAGGAGTACGGAAGTTAAAAATCCAGGTTAATGTACAGCCATGCCATGAAGCTGCAGCATAGAGAAGCCAATGCATATTGCATAGTATACATAAATAGTTGATCCCCACTAACTCTAATTCTCTCAATATGCAGCCCTCCACATCACCAAATGTGCCACGTCATCATACACTAAAACTATTGTCTAGCACATGCATACCTCAATTTAATTGGTCCATCTTCAATGGTCCAGCATACATGCAAACTATTTGTTCACACACAATTACTTCTGAAAATAATAACTTTTGATTTAGGTCCTTTCGTTCATACAAAATTTATCCGAATTTAATCTTTAAATTCGGCAGCAATGCACGGGGAAATCACCTAGTACTGCATAGTATTTCGTTATGATATGGCGAGCAGTGATCTCAAATTGGCTTAAAATAAATTACCATGTCCCATGGATCACATTTCCAGTTATTTACCAACAAACTAAGAGTCTGAACAATGAAATACCAACTTTACAGAAACTTACTTTCCATGAATGAGACCAGATAAGTAGAACAGTTTTGCTCCCTCCTTTATCTCAGCCCAGAATCGATGCTTAAGGCGCTGCTTAGTTTTCCTTAGTTTCTTTACATCTTTAAATTGATCAAGATGTGTAAGCACTCCCATTACCTTGGGGAATCCATGCACTTGCATGATATTAAGGAACTCGAATGTATCCTGGATACAAGGTTTCATTTGGGTAGCTTTAGTACAATGTGTTAACAGAAAAGATTTAACAGATAAACATAGATCAAAACAACAGGTCGGCTTCACCAATTGGTAGGAACTAACAAACTGAGATCTGGGGAATTAACATGTTGAACACCGAGCCATGAAAATGGGACAAAATAGTCATGGACAGGAAATCTAATAACTGTAATAAAGCATTTAGCCTAATGTGTAAGAGAAGTGGGATTTTCTAAAACATCCTATCTTACTTTGACCTTGAGAAAATGCCCATCTCACTTTGTAATTGATCTAGTGACCCATTTTACTTTTCGCGTGATAGAATTCCTTTTGAGTATTTATATAGATATATAGGCAAACCCCACTAGCAAACATTGATTGCTATTTTCCAGCTCTTGAGCCACCTCGTCAAAATTGTTTTAGCTGTTAGATTTGTTACCTTGGTTCACTAGTAACCGTCTGATCTGGACATGATAGCCTCCCTGCCATGCATGCAACATGCAATAGCGTATTCTAAGTGGGTTTTAACTCCTAGACATTTAAGTGTGACATGTTCAAATTTTTATGTTAAGATTATTGTTTATTTGCTGCAAGAAACTTCTCACATATTTAAATCTTGCTGAATTTAAATTCTATATAATATTCAGAAATCAAATCTCCAATACCGTGGCAACGCATGGGGTTTCTATCCAAAAGCACAGGGAAGGCAAACACCCTTTATCTTCATCAGCTCCAACCCTCTCACTGCACTCTCATCCCCGCCGCCTTCTCCCCAGACTCGACCAACTGCAGCGAGAACTTCCCTTGTCATGCACCCCGACCAAGGAGAGAACCGTGGCGACAGGTGGCATGGCACTCTGCCACAGCTAGTCGTTGAGAGCCTTATATGTCATCTTCACCAGGACATAGAAGGAGGAAAGGACCACAGACAATTGGTATAATTCATCAATTAACAGCAACGGCGTAGTGCGATCATAGATGGTTTGCATGTACTGTTACATATTCCATCAATCACTAGTCATGTGTGTTGGTCGGTTGCTTGTTTTTCCCCCGCTGAACTCTAGAAAGTGGAGCAGCAATGTATTGGAGCTTGTGCGAGTGGAGTACAGTGAAGAGTTCGGTTCCCTGAGAGTTTGGTGCAGCACTAGGGATCCTGACCCGATGGAGGACTCACATGAATGGACCAAGAGCCATGCTGGGTGCGCTGTTGGTTCCCTTTGTAGAGCTGCCAGAGGATGGGGAAGCAACGCGGAGGGAGTGGGGTGTTGGGGTCAGGCCAAGCAAAGCTCAACCCTTCCGGCAACAGGAGTAGGCACCATCGTGAGCTCCAGCAGCCATCAAGGTGGGGTGGAGACGGCACCCAAGCTAAGATCCAAACACCCTTGTTGGGAGAGAAAGGAGGTGAGGCAAACTAAGGAAGAAGAAGCTACTGGAGCATTTTGATCTTTTTGAGCCTGATTTGGAGGCCATTTAGCCAAAAATGATTTAAATATTGAAAGGAGGATGACAAAGTAAGATGGCTCGCTATCGATTATAATTTATAAAGTAAGGTGGGGCATTTTATCCAAGGGGAGTAAGATGCGGCATTTTATCGAATCTCTTTGTAAGAATAGAAGTCGGTGGGTATGTGCTCCTAAGGTGCATCTAAATCCACGAAGCATATTTATGTCGTGAGCCCTAGTGTCTGCTAAACAACTTAACAGGCCTACAAGTATTTATAAGAATAACAGCTTTG
This sequence comes from Triticum urartu, assembly GCF_003073215.2. Classification (NCBI taxonomy): domain Eukaryota; kingdom Viridiplantae; phylum Streptophyta; class Magnoliopsida; order Poales; family Poaceae; genus Triticum; species Triticum urartu. Next base: position 396,139,330 of record NC_053025.1, read on the forward strand.
ACAACATACCATCTCAAATCCATAGCTACCATCAATAAGCAGCAGAGCAAGATCTGCTATTTTAGCCGCATCGATCATTCCATTGATATCACTTGGACACTCCAAGAACTGCACCCTCCTGCTTTTACCTATATGTAACAAATATATACATATTCCCAATAATCTGGTTAATTTGAAGAGCATTATCCACTGTTTAAGTATGAGATGTGAAATATTCATTAACCTGATACAACCGTGATGGGACCGCAGACATCTGACAAGTTTTGTTTAGTGTAGTGCTTTACTAGACATTTTATCAGCAGCGACTTTCCAACCTGATCGATTTGAAGTAAGCTAATGGTCAGAGAAGAATACATAGGCATCATTTTCATTCAAGAGCCATATCATACCTGCGGAGGTCCTTGGACTACAACAACAAAAGGAGGTGGTTCCCCAATAGAGCGATCCATGATTGGCACATGGAGACGGCGTTGTTCAATTTCTGCTGACCGAGATTGTAGCCGCTTCGCCTTTGTTGCTGAACGGAAGGCAAAGGCCTGGAAAAAGGCATTGCAGTCTAATTAAACGAAAGCCTCCAAAACCAGATAGGAAAAAGGAATAAAGAAACGGTAACCATCGTTTATAGTGCAATATTTGGGCATGATTCATACTTTGTACCGGAATGTTCCACAATCAAGCACTAAACAGAATCGTCCATCCTAGGCGAGGCTCTTACAGGCACCCAGATAGGATGCTCGCCAGCCGAATACTTGACTAATCTACGGATAACAAAACAAGCGGCGAGAAAGCCCACGCTTTACGAGAGAGAAACCCAGGAGACAGCGGGCCCCATCCCTACCTTGGGGTTCTTCCTCTCGCCCCCTTCATCGTCGCCGGCGGCGCCTTTGCCCTTCTTCCGCGCCTTCGCGCCCGACTTGGCCACGCGATGCGCCTTACGTGGCTGCTCGACGCCGGCGTCCCCCGGAGCCATGGTGATGAGGTTTTTGCGGCGGCTTTGCTGGTGGGGGTTTTGCGGCGGCGGAGAGGGGGGGGGTAGCTGATGGCCGCCGGAAGGGGGGCGAGGGTTTTGGGAGCTGCCTAGTGCCTGCGTGTTAGCGATCTGTTCGGTATACGGTGTGTGTTGCCGACCGCTGTGAGCAGGCTGTGCTGCGGGATGGGCTTTTGGCCCGGTGGATGGAGGTCGACCAAGGGGGATCGACCAAGGAGGATCCTATTTGCCGCTCACTGCGGCAAACCCTCGTCAAAACGCACATACTCGTGCGCACCAGTCCGGCCCATTTTCGCCTGAATTCAAAGATTTTCATTACTGTTTCTTTTCCTATTTTCGTTTATTTTTTTTGTTTCTTTTTTACTATTTATGTTTATCTTTCAAAAATTCTAAAATTTTCAAAGTCTTCTTAAACAATGTTTTCAATTAAAAAAATTAAAAAATAAAAGGAGTTTACATTTTAAAAACATTTTTCCCAAAAAATCAAAAAAACAAATTCAAAAATTAATCCCTTTTAAAAAAAATATTCACAGGTTTTAGAAACTTAGCACGCATCCAAAAAAAGGTTTCCAGCTTGAAGAGGTTTGTGTTTTCAACAAATGTTTACGTATTCAAATATTGTTCAAAAAGTCAAAAATGTTCTAAAATATCAAAACTATTTTCATTAAAAACAATATTCACAATTTCAAAATAAATCACATTTTTCTAAAATAGTTTGTCTTTTCCAAAATATGTTTGGAATTTAAGAAAAAAGCTAGTAGTTTCAAATTTTATTCCTGTTTTCAAAAACTCGGACAAACAAGTGTGAAATTGAAATTCTACATATAATTTTTTGGAAACCAGAACATTTTTCTAAATTTGTAAACAATTTTTCAAAACGTGATTTTACTATTTCGAACAAAAATGTTAACACGTTTTTAAAAATGAACATTTCTTCAAATTATGAAGAATTTTTTGAAATTTTGAACATTTTTCCAGAAAAGTGGGAGCAAAGTCTGAAAATATAAACAAGAACAAAAACAGAAAAACAGTCGCGCCATGCGCATCATTGTTGGGCCATCCCAATCGGTCGCCGGCTATGTGACAAGTCACTATTTGATGTAGTACTGGCAAATAGGACCTCCCATCAACTAGGTCAAGTCATCGCATTACAGTGGCAAATCATTTTCCTCATGTAGGTCGGGGAACAACGAGCAAACGTGCACAACCCCTAGCGAGAGTGCCGGTTTTTTTGTATTTTGTGGTTTCTCTGTTTCTTTCATCATTAGTTTTCCTATTTTTTTTTATTTTGTGAACATTTTCTCAAACAAGGGAAGATTATTCAAATTTGTCAATTTTTTAAAACAAATTGAAATTAGAGAACATTATTCAGATTCATGAATTTTTTTTAATTTTTGGAAAAACAAAAATAATAAACATTTTAATCTCAAAATATTTTATGGAATATGCGAACATTGGAACGTTTCTTAAACACCCAAATTCATGTTTTTTTTAAATCTAGGAACATATTTCAAACTCATAAACATTTTCCAAAATTCAGAATATTAGTTGAAATACATGAACATTTTTGCAAATTTAGAACATTTTTTCGAATACAAGAAAATTTTCAAAATTCATGAACTTTTTATCAACCCAAAAACATTTCTTTAGAATGGTGAACATTTTTTAAAATTTGAGGCATTTTCAAATTGAAGAATTTTTTAAAAAGAGTGAACATTCTTTTAAATTTGGAATAATTTGTAAAATCATGAACATGTTGAAAAAAATAACTTTTTCTGAAATTTTGAAGATTTTTAAAGAAGAAAAGTAAACAAAATTAGAAAAGAAACAAAGAAAGGAAAAAAAAAATAGGGGTGCCCCGTCCCGTATGGGCCAACCCATAGCGCCCAGGGTGCGCATTTGCTATGCCCACACCACCCTATGCGGGGACTAGGAGTTCTCATGCGCGGTGCGGGACGTTTGTTTCCTATATACCACTTACAACACTAGTTACAATACTATTGATGTAGCTCGCTTGTGTCGTCCCCCCACGGGCGACCCGGGCGAAACCTGTAATGCCCTCGGTGCGGCTATATCTCCCACGTGTCGAAGCACGACTTAGAGGTATAACCGCATTGAAAGCAATGTCGCAAATGAGGTAATCTTCGCAAACAACTCATATAATACATAAAGGGAAAGTGATACATAGTTGGCTTACAATCGCCACTTCACACAATACATGAATAAAGCATTACATCATCCAGATACACTCAAGGTTCGACTACGGAACCAAAATAAAAGAAGACTACCCCAAAAGCTACACATATCCTCGATCGTCTCAACTGGGCTCCACTACTGATCAACTGGAAAGGAAACAACATAACGAACACGATCTTCATCGAACTCCTCCTTGAGCTCGGTTGCGTCACCTGCACGGTCTCATCGGCACCTGCAAACTGGTTTTGGAAATATCTGTGAGTCACAGGGACTCAGCAATCTCACACCCTCGCGATCAAGACTATTTAAGCTTATGGGAAGGGTAAAAGTATGAGATGGAGCTGCAGCAAGCGAGTAGCATATATGGTGGCTAACATACGCAAATGAGAGCGAGAAGAGAAGGCAAGAGCACGGTCGAGAATCTATGATCAAGAAGTGATCCTAACAACCTACGTCAAACATAACTCCAACACCGTGTTCGCTTCCTGGACTCCGCCGAGAAGAGACCATCACGGTTACACACGCGGTTGGTGCATTTTAATTAAGATCAACTTCAGGTTTTCTACAACCGGACATTAACAAATTCCCATCTGCCCATGACCACGGGCACGGCTTTTGAAAGTTCAAATCCCTGCAGGGGTGTCCCAACTTAGCCCATCGCAAGCTCTCACGGTCAACGAAGGATATTCCTTCTCCCAAGACAATCCGATCAGACTCGGCATCCCGGTTACAAGACATCCTCGACAATGGTAAAACAAGTCCAGCAAGACCGCCCGATGCGCTGACATCCCGATAGGAGCTGCACATATCTCGTTCTCAGGGCACACCGGATAAGCAATCCGTACAACTAAAACCAGCCCTCGAGTTTCCCCGAGGTGGCGCCGCAAGGGGCTCTAGTTTGGACCAACACTTAGACAAGCACTGGCCCCGGGGGGGTTAAAATAATGATGACCCTTGGGCTGGCCTAACCCAAGGGAAAAGGAGGCTAGGTGGCGAATGGTAAAACCAAGGTTGGGCCTTGTTGGAGGAGTTTTATTCAAGGCGAACTGTCAAGGGGTTCCCATTATAACCCATCTGTGTAAGGAACGCAAAATCCGGGAACATGACACCGATATGACGGAAACTAGGGCGGCAAGAGTGGAACAAAACACCAGGCATAAGGGCGAGCCTTCCATCCTTTACCAAGTATATAGATGCATTAATTAAATAAGAGATATTGTGATATCCCAACAAAATATCCATGTTCCAACAAGGAAACAAACTCCAATCTTCACCTGCAACTAACAACGCTATAAGAGGGGCTGAGCAAGGCAGTAACATAGCCAAACAATGATTTGCTAGGACAAGGTGGTTAGAGGCTTGGCTTAGCAATATGGGAGGCATGATAAGCAAGTGATAGGTATCGCAACATAGGCATAGCAAAAGAGCGAGCATCTAGCAAGCAAAGATAAGTGATTTCGAGGGTATGGTCATCTTGCCTGAAATCCCGCAAGGAAGAAGAACGAGTCCATGAAGAAGACAAACGGACGTAGTCAAACGGTTCCTCACAAACGCGACATTATCGGAACCAACCCGAAGAAGCAACACCGGAAAGAAGCACACAACATAGTAAACAACCATCACATAATCATGTCATGATGCACAATCAAGTATGATGCATGTCCGGTTTACATATGCATGGCATGACAAAGTGCACAAACAATCCTACAAATTAAGTGGACCTCAATACGCAACTCCGTTGCATATTGACGAAACATCACGTGACTTATTTAGTTCTCTCTCGTTTAGGTACCCAACAAGATTAAATGTTGATTAAAATGGCAAGAGGGTGAAGCAAAATAAAACTACCTATCTAGTCAAGTTTAAATGAGGCCGGAAGCAATGAACAACAATTCCGGTAAATCCCCATATGCATATATTAGGTTTGGTACTGTTCTATCCTAAACACAATTTTATAGTTGTTAAACATGAAAAATGATGCCACCATGTTAAACTAGGCATTTTTCCACCCCATTTACATATAAAGTTTATTAAAATCCGAGTTACGGTTATTTAGTTATGAATTAAATAATTTTAACATGGCATAGGGACAATTTAACCAAACAACATGTTTAAACATTTTAAACATGGGTGAAAATGACATATTATGAAACTACACAAAATTCTAAGCATCTTTCATATAAAGTTTGTTTTAAAATGATGCACCTTTTGTGAGTTATTATATGCATGTTGTCCAAGGGGTTTTCTGTAAAACTGCAAAACCTGGGATAATAGCTAAATTCGCAGAGCCTCAAAAAAATAGATACCGGGCCGGATCTGCTGGCCCAACAACAAGAAAAAAGGGGTGGGGCGCCAGGGGTGTTCTCACCATGGGCTTGGCCCATTAGTTGGAGGGAAGGCAGCTGGGCATGGCACGACTATGACCCAGCCGACGCTCGCGGTCAACGGGGACCGGATCGAGCCAGGGAGCTCGGGCTGTGCGTGCGCGCGTGCAGGAGGCGTGTGGCGCTGCAGCTGTTCGAGGCAAAGCAGGGGCGCGGCGCTGGGGTCGTCCCACGCGGGAAGCAGAGGGAGGTTCGAGCATCCATGGCGGCACTTATGCGGCAGCACGACCACGGCTTGAAGAAGAACGGGGCGACGGCGGTTCGAACAGAGGAGGCCAACCATGGCGTCCTGGTTGGGGACGAGGAGATCCTCGAGGCAGAAGCGCACGAGGCTCGGGCGGCCGGTGGCTCTGGTCGCCGGTGGAGCTTCGGTGGTCACACGTCGACGCGATGGCCATGGCGACGTCCTTGTGAACCAGAGTGAGAGAGAGAGAGGAAAAACTAGGTGAGAAAGAGAGGGATCCAGAGGGAAACGACATGGGGAGAAGGAGGCGTCGGGGAGATGTGCCTGGTGACCACGGCGGCATCCTCCTGGACGGCTGGATCGAGGGGAGGCACTGGTTGGCTTGCTGCCGAAAACGAGGCGGAGAAGGTGAGAGGCGGCGGTGGATCCGAGAAGGAAGCTGGTTGGCTAGGTGGGGAAGACGAGGAGGAGACCAGGTGGGTCGGCGGCGGCGCGAAGGGAAAGGATGGATGGGACAAGGCCTCCTAATTTTTAGGGTTGGACCAAATATATACATCAGGTGAAAAAGGTTAGGGGCTATTTGGAGCCTCCGATCAAAATCGGACGGTCGTGAATAAAATAGCTAGAGAGTCCAAATAAGAAAATGGTGACGTTTTGTAGATGTTTGGGGATGATCCGGACACAACGGTAGCGACAGTCCGGGTCGGGTCCGGGACAGCTTTCGGGCACGCGCGCGAGGAGGGCCGCAGGTTGACGAGAGAGGTTAGGTTGGACCTGGCGGTAGGTAGTGGGCTGTGTAGACGGTCTCGAACTGAGAGAAGAGAAGATAGGGAGGCCCAACGACTATTTCCGGAGACCGAAAACGTCCGACGATAGACCGGCTATATTGGCGCTATAGTTATCCGTTGGGGCGTCAAACGAACTCCGAATGCGATGAAACTTGGCAGGCGGCCTACTGACAACAAAACAACACCGCACGCCAACTTTCAACCCATTTCGAGAACATTTTCCGGCCACTTATAAATAATATTTCGGACATGCCGTGGGCGCGTGCAAGTGTGTCTAGGCTCAGAATGGACGACGGACGGAATTGGGGAACCCGGACGGATGCAAGTTTTGAAAACATGCAGATGCAATGCAGATGATGACATGACAAGATGCAACACGCAAGCAAATGACATGGCAACATCGGCGAATAACTGGAAGACACCTGGTGCATCGGTCTCGGGGCGTCACAACACTCCACCACTACGAGAGGATCTCATCCCGAGATCTAGAATGGCACCGGAGGGACAACGGAAGAGAAAGAGAAGAGGTAAAACTAAGTTGCTTCTTTGCCCAATGAGTGAAACCAAAGAACCTTGAAAAGGTTAAGCCATTTCGAGAAAAGAATACAACGGAGATGACGAAGTTGAAAACACTCCGTTAGAAAAGAGGAACAAGGAAGAACAACTTCGGGCAGCACTCCGATTGAAAAGAAAAGGAATTGAATAAGAACTTGATAAGATGAGAAGATACTTGATGAAATCACAACACACTGCCTCCGGAACTATTGAATGAATGGAACAAGGGATTAGAAAGATCTCAGACAGCACTCCGGTTGAAAAGAGGTGCAAGGCTTGATAAGGCGAAAAGAACTTGAGCAAAAGGGCACAACACCCCGGTTAAATGGATAGGCATGAAAAGAACATGATCTTTGACAAAACGAGATGATGGGTGAAAAGAACAACATCGCAATGCCTCTGGAACGAAAGAATAGAAGATAGATAATTGAAATAGGAGAATGGAGAAGAAAATGCCAACTTCTGCCACAAAAGAGCTTGAAAAGGCATCCTTAGGAGAAGGGTCGAGCGGAGTTGTTGGAAAATCAACAACGAAAAGATAAGCTTGATATGGTCTTATGGAATACCTCTCAAATTATGAGGTGACAACCTTCCATCACGGGAAAAAGAATTGAATTGGTATGACCAAGGAGACGAGAAACTATTTCACCGGTGGGATAAAAGAAGAACTTGGGTCATTTATGAGTACCACAATTAGCAACAATCCTTAGGGAAGGCTTTAGGTGAAACATGACACAAGATAACTCCAACGAAGAGGTGGATGGATATAAAATATCTCATTCTTAACAACATGTGAATCATGAAGCATGAACTCAAATTATCAAGAATGCCATAACACCACCTCAAAAGATAAGGGAGAAATAATTGCACTCCGGATTGCAAGATGAAGAAAGCTTGATCTCTTCTGAAAAAATCTCAATGAAAAAAAACTTATAGAAGGAATTAAATCCTTGATGAACCATCATGTAGAACCTTCATGAAGAACTTCGTTAAACAAAAGAATGATCAAACGGAAGGAAAGAGAAGTTGAAAACACAAGGTGAATCCTTGTACCGATTTAGATGAATCTCCGTGGTGAAATAATTGAAAAAGGTTGGAACTCCGGGAAAAAGAGAAGATGAAACAATTGAAATCAGGAATTTGATGAGCCTCCGAAATAGGGAATTGAGTTCACTCGATGAAACAAGAATAAGAATTACATTATGCTTATCCTTCACCAATTAAATTGATGACAATCAACGGATTTGACATATTACTTATTCTCGTAGAAAAGATTAAGATAGATATAGCATCAACTTGGAAAGGTCTTCGATGATCCACCGGTAGGATTGGAAAGAACGAGTGAATTGATATGATAACGAAGGAAGAGACATCTTGAACGAACCACCATAAGAATTAAATGAACGAAGTAAAGGATGAATCACCGGTAAGAATTAGCAAATGAACGAACATATATTAGAGAGTTAAGATACATGAGAATGAAGAGATCACGAACTGAGAAGAGGATATTTGAAAGAAGCACCGGTAGGTTGGAGAATGATAACTGAAAACTGAGAATGAATAAACCTAAATTGATGGACTCCGGATAATCAAACTGAGAAGACTCTTGAATTGCTCCGGAAGGATGAAAAAAATTGACACAATTGAAACAATTATGAGAGGATGGCAACAAGCTAAACCAAGAATCTTCAAGAGAACGGATATGATTGCAAAGAAACTCTTCTTCGGTCTTCAAATGTTGATAATGACAATGAGAAGCACCACCAAGAATTGTTGAGGCACTCCGGAATGAAGAATGGAAAGATTAAGCCAACGATGAAAAGAATTTAACCGATCTTGGAGAAAGGCATTTGACTGATGATAATTCATTCTTACGTCAAACTTTAAAAGATTTGAGAATAGCTCCGATAAAATTATAAGAGTCAGGTAAGATCCTGGAAAAAGACCAGTGGGTTAGGGCCCACTCAAAGAAACACTGTTGAAATGATTTAAAAGAGAGGTTGCATCAGTTGAATTAAATGGCTTGAATGAGATAACAACCTCGAAAGAACTTGAACAAAAATAGAGTGGAAACACGAATCTTCGAGATATCTTGAGCACTCCGAAACAATTAATAGCGAGAGGAATGATTAAGAGGTGCACCGGCATGAGAAGGCATTTGAAATACGGAAAAGAATATGATCAACACTGAAAGCTTGAATTGGTTCCACCGGAGAAGAAAGAGAATGGATAATGATGTACTTGAGGTTCCGTTAGGATCTTCAAGGAAATCACCGGGTAAGAATGTTGACGGGAAAGAATGGAGAGATCTCGCATTCAATAAGATGGATACTTGATTAAGATATAAGAGTCCTTGAAGAAAAAAGGGGGGGGGGGGGGGGAAAACAAAGGCAACTTGGAACGAATGAAGCAAACACTGTTGAGAAGAACTGATAATTGATCTTTGCTAATGTTGAAGTGATCAGATCCACTTGAAGAGAAACACGCCGGTTGAAAAAGGATTGACATGACAATCTCAATTATCGTGAAGGATTGGTATTCACATCGGAGTATGAGAACACTGTCGAGGAAAGGTATGGAATCAACACTTGACATTGAAGCAACTCGAATACCACAACTCAAAACAAAACAAAGGATTGGCTTGCAGAATAAGCCGGAACAAACATATGATAGAGATTTCGTTCGAAGTTATCGTGGTGGGGCCTACACAGGCTCGATCGTACAACACCATCATGTACAAGGCAGTGCACATGACATACGAAGCGTCCCCGAGTCGGCAAAGCCAAGGACTCTTTAAGACACAACGAGACCACTGTAAAACCAACCGTGGATAGGCAGACCACTAGACGTCGAACCCAATTTCATATCATACATCTGTCGGAAAGATATCCTAAGAGCTACTTGAATTCCCACTTATAAACTCCCAAAATTTTCCGGTTATGCAATCAGGTGTTGGGGATACAGGGGAAGCATAATATCTCACCCAAAACTAGCAAATCCTAAATCCAGCTGTATCCATCCTTCAACACATAACCAAGAAACCTTCGGAAATCGTTTACCTCAACCTTCGAAAAGCATCCGTTATACGAGTTATGGCAATACTCCCGAACTCCCGCCCCAGTACTGGGTGGCGTCGAGGTTATCTCACCAACAACTGCATAAAAGAGATTTTCGATGTCGGCGAACTCAGGTATTCCAGAACTGCAACGATAAAATTGTGACGACAACACCTCGGAGCTCAACTCCCCGGGACAGTGCCACAACCCCTAAATGTCAGGAGGCACTGAAAGTGCTAGTGATCGACTAGAGGGGGGGGTGAATAGGCGATTTTTATGGAAGTCTTCAAAACATGTGAGTTTCGAAGACAAACGATAGAAATAAACCTATTATCATGCAGCGAAAGGTAGACTACACTAGGCAAACCATAGTCATGTATTTAATGAAGTGAAAGCACAATGACAAATAGCAGCTAGGCAGTAAGGATCAGGTAGGAAGATGTTGAGAAGCCAATCAATACACGTAATCACTTAGTGAAGTCAAATGGTGATGCTATCGTACAATGACTTCACAAGAACCAACAGTAAGTAAGGGGAAGGGAAGGATGAAACCAGTGACTCGTTGAAGACAATGATTTGTTGGACCAGTTCCAGTTGCTGTGACAACTGTACGTCTGGTTAGGGAGGCTGAGATTCAACTCTGAAGACCTCGTCTTCACCTTATTCCCTTGAGCTAAGGACACCCAGTCCTCGCCCAATTACTCTGGTAAGTCTTCAAGGTAGACTTCCAAACCTTCACAGACTTCGTTCACCGGCGATCCACAATGACTCTTGGATGCTCAGAACGCGACGCCTAACCGGCTGGAGGATTCACAGTCCTCAAGTGTAATAAGTCTTCAAATCACAATAACAAGAAGACTTAAGTGATGCCTAACACTCTTTGGCTCTGGGTGGTTAGGGCTTTATCCTCTCAAGGAATTCTCTCTCAAAGGCTTCGATGTGGGTTGCTCTCAAACAACAAAAGCCGTACTTTAACTCTGAGCAGCCAACCATTTATGGTTGTAGGGGGTGGGCTATTTATAGCCACTAGGCAACCCGACCTGATTTGTCTGAAATGACCCTGGGTCACTGAGGAACTGACATGTGTTCCAACGGTCAGATTTCAAACACACACGGCAACTTTACTTGGGCTACAAGCAAAGCTGACTTGTCCAACTCTGAACAAGATTCCCTCTCATAGTCTTCACTCGAAGACATAGGATTTTGGTTAAGCATCACTTCAGTCATTCTGACTGGTTTTCTTGGACCCCACTTAACAGTACGGTGGTTCCTATGACTCAACAAAGAAGAAAAAGAACTACGAAAGATCTAAGTCTTCACGCTCCATAGTCTTCATGCGATGTCTTCTCTTGTCATAGTCTTCAAGGTGAATGTCTTCACTTACCACCTTTGACTTCAATGTCTTCATACATTTTTAGGGGTCATCTCTCGTAGGAAAACCGAATCAATGAGGGACTTCTACCTGTGTTATCCTGCAATTCTCACAAACACATTAGTCCCTCAACTAGGTTTGTCGTCAATACTCCAAAACCAACTAGGGGTGGCACTAGATGCACTTACAATCTCCCCCTTTTTGGTGATTGATGACAAACTAGTTGAAGTTTTCAACGGGGAATATAATATGTGAAATTGTAAAGGATAAGGAATTGTCTTCATAAGTTGCACGGGCTCCCCCTGAAGATGTGCATACAAGTAATTTGCTTTTGGAATGCAAATGCACATGGCAGGTTGTACTTGTGGAGATCCTCTTCAATTTATGATGACAATTCATCATGCATGAAAGGTATGTGAAGATAATGACATGCATAATGAAAAATGGACGTCTACAAAATGATCTAAGTGTGGAATTTATCGTCGCACATGCGGAATTTATCATTGCATCACAAAATAGCAAATAAGTAGCAGACGACCATCGAGTTTAAGTGTTCCAACTCAAAGAACCAAATGTATCAAAATGAGAGTTGTAAACACTAGGCAAAACATAAAGTAACCGCCCATATGGACCCGCTTGAAGACTATCAAACTCATATGCTTCTCCCCCTTTTGTCAGTGAGGACCAAAAAGGTTTGAAGACATAGAGCATCTACTCGTTCCCATGAAGAGTAGCTGAAGCAGCAAGGTCGTCGGTGGTGTTTGGCGGTGCAGAAGAACTTGGAGCAGTGTCGAGGCGTGCAGAAGTAGGGGGCGGTGAAGTGGCATCGTCTTCATCCTCGATCACTCTGGCATTCACAGTTGCCGCAGAGGAAGAGAACTCAGAGTCTTCAAGAGATGGAGTTCATCGCAGCACAGCCCTTCGGGGAGGTGTGGCGTCAAACTTGAAACATTCAGAGAAGCCATCCTCTTGAAGATCATCTTCAGAACACATAAGCGTCAGCCCTTTCCATGTATGCCGACAGGTTTCATGGGCAACAAAGGCATTCTTGGTGGCAAGATTGCGAATGCGGTTGACATCCACCAAGAGGCTTTGCATTTGGCGCTTCAGACAGTCATGATGCCTATCCTGTTTTTGATGAAGAGCAACCAGAAGCTCTCGGTCATTGAGAACACGAGATCGCTTCCTGGGTCGTTGGGCAATAGTGCTTTCAGTGGCTTCAGTAAGAGCACGATGAGGTGCATGTGTAGTACCAGCCAGAGGATAAACACGAGTGACTGCTTCAACTCCTTCAATGTTCTGAGTGAAACTTTGATGCTCCGGATTCTAAAGACTAAGAGGTTCCTTGGCAGGCTCTGGATAAATGGCTTCAACAGACATATCCACATCAGGCAGAAAGATCCGATGATTGCGAGCAGATGGCTAATATGAGATAGCTGAGTGGAGTTTAATCAGCCGCATTATCCATGGAGCGTAGAACTTCAAGCCAAAAAGATCAGATCCTGATGCAGCAAGTTGGCGGATGAAGAAGTCTTGTGCATTGAAGCATTTGCCATGAAGAATATAGAAGACCAAAGTCTTCATTGCACCTTCCAGCTTTGCATGTGGAGAATGTCCTTTGATGGGCCAGAGAGTTCGCCTTATAATGTGATAGATAGTCCTTGGCAGATACTCAAGGTCTTCAACAAAGAATTCCTTAGGATATGCAGCATCTTGTGGCAAAGGGTTCATCATACTGAGCATCTGACTCATGTTCGGTTCAGGCTTCTGAAAGATGCTCTCCATAGCTTCACTGTGAAGCTGACAGCCAGGTTCATAGAGATCTCCAGGAGTGGGCAGACCAGTGAGCTCAATGATATCAAAGGCTTTGGCTTCGTGATGAACATTTACTGTCATCCACTCAAGAACCCAAGTCTTCGGATCTCTGTTGTAGCCACGAATGTGAAGAGTGGCATAGAATTAGAGCAACAACTCTTCATTCCAGTGCTCTTGGTCGGTGACGAAAGGCAACAATCCAACCTCTTTGAAGCAATCCAGAGCTTCTTCCAAACAGGGCAGACCAGCTATTACTTCGGTGTCAAGACGCATATGTGGGAAAATGCGACCTTGATTGTACAGAATGCAGGAGTAATAGCTTCGCTGTGGATAGCTCCAGAACCGATCAGAAGATATTCGTTCCCTTGAGTAGGGGTTCTTGGAGCTATTGAAGAAGGTGTTTTCTGCTTTGAAGCCGTTGACATTGAAGGATCCAGGTGCTGATGCAGGACCTGGAAACCTGGGCAACCTTGGCATAACGCTGGCGACGCCTTTGGAGATGGAGTTGGCTGGGCCTCAAAGTCATCTTCTTCTTCTTGCCGGGGTGGTGTGACTCGTTGTTGTGGGTGATCAGCCCATGATGCATCCTGAGCAATTGGCATCAGAGGACGACAAATGCTGATGAGTTCGCTGTGCGTAAGCACAGGCGATGATACCTGTTGGTGCTCGATCAGAGGAAGAACTACATCATCGTCAACATTGTCATGGTGACCGATGTCTTCAGCAGTGGTGGGATCAGCTGCTGGAATGTCTTCACCTTCATGAGCCTCTGTGAAAGCAGGCTCATGGACAGTCAGTTGGCGCTCTTGGTGTGTAGATGCAGGGTGAACCATTGAGATAGGTTCAACAATCAGGGGCTTTGTGGGAGCAGCCCGTTCCTTCTTGGTCTTGCGCTTCTTCTTGGAGGGAGCAGCAGCAGAGGCTTTAGGATGTTTCCTCTTTCTGGCTTCAGCCTCAGCAGTCCTCGTCTTCTTCAGTTCTGAAGCGGTAGACCTGGCTTTTGGCTTCGAGCCAGTCATGCTGGTTGGGAAGACAATGGGATGTGCTTCCTGCCTTGGTGCGTCGGGTTCGGCCATAGCGGGCTTCTTCTTCTTCTGCTTTGCAGCCATCCTAGGGTCGATGCCAGGACGCCCAAGGGCCTTGCGCTTCTCAGCCTCATTGTAGGCTTGCACACACTTATCAGCCAGGCTCTTCATACGCTCACGAGAACCTTGAGCTTCTTCACGCTTCTTGAGAAAGGCTTCTTTGAGCTCGTGTAGCATGATCTTGAAGTTCTTGACCTCTTGCACGCTGAGCTTGGCCATATGCTTCTTGAACTGAGCTTTCTCAAAGTCAATCTTTTGCTTCAGTTCGATGATGCGCTGAGCTAGAGCTAGCTCTGAAGCAATGGCGCCATGGAAGGCGACACTGAGGCCAATGGGAAGTTGCAGGTCTTCAAAGCTGAGGTTGGGCGTGTCAAACCACTCATCGACGAAGTCGTGGATGATTGCCACGTCAAAGAGAGGCAAATTGTTGAAGATTTCTGCTTCTTCTTTGCTCTTGATCAGTTGCTCAAGAGCGTCATCTTCAAGATCTTCATCACTGGACAGATCAATGGCATCATTGCGTAGAATGGAAGCAGCAGTCAGTTCTTGGCTGGTGTGTGGCAGAGGCATCTTGACTCTCAGGGGCTTGGAGATACGTGACAGATCTTCAGACTGCACACTGTCTTCAGGAGGTGCAGTAGCCAGTGGCTTCGCCCATGAGATTTTTGGTGTTGAGGCAGGCCTTGAAGCTTTAGGTTGCTTTGGCTTCTGCGGCTTTGGAGTAGGAGCTGGGGCTTCATCAGTGTCAGCATCATCATCAGAATGATCCACTTTGGCACCTTGAACTGAGATGTGAGTGATGAGGCCATCCAGGTTGTAGAAGGGCCCAACAAGATTGGGTTCAGCTTCACGGGTGCCAGCGGCACGGGGAGCAGAGGGACCAGAGTTGAAGTCTAGTCCCAATGACTTCTTATTCTGCTTCACCGAATTCTGGGCAAACTGGAAGTTGCGCTTGAACAGATTGTCGTCACGACACCATAGCAGTGATGATGGGTCAGCATCCGCAGGCTGTGGTCCACGGACCATGCAGGGATAGAAGCCTTGTTCAATGACTTCATCTCTGGACCTAGGTTGAAGATTTCTGTATAGGATGTCTCCCCATGGTCGCTTGATGGCATTCTTCTCAGCATATTCCTTTGTCACAAACCTGTACTTGAACCACTGTTCTGCCCAATATCGTCGAATCCATTGGATTCGTGTCTTGCGCTGATTGTAATCCTCTTCTGGATCTGTCTTGTACAGTTCTGAGAGGTCATCGGGCAGATCTCTTGACGTTTCACCTCGACGCTTTCTGCCACCCTTCCTTGCTGATTTCTCTACAGCCATGAACTTTAAACTGAATGGCTTCAATACGTTCAAAGGCTTCAAGGGCTTTTGCTTGCTGGACAAACAGGAACTGGCTTCGGGAGAATTTATATGATGCTGTAAGAATTCTACAAATGAATGCAGACTATGAGAACCAAGGGATTCTCCCACGGACATGTACCTGTGACAGCATTAAGGTGCGAGGGAAGGGGAAGAGGTCATATGCATTCTTAGAAGATTTTGAAGATAAATCAGTTTAGAAGACATTGACCTCATCGTGCGAACACATTCACTCATAGATAAGGAGTTGGTTCCAGATTTGTACGAATCCACGGATCAGTACAAGTGAGGAATCTAACTACTTTGTGAAGCATAAGTGAACATACTAGGCATAATATGAGATGCAGTATGAAGTGGATCCAACATGTGTGAATAGAAACTGCTTGTGGTAGAAAATGACGAATCTATAGGATCAAAGGGGCCGTAAAAAGGAAGTTTTATTTACCACACAAGGAACTGCTAGACTGAGTGGAAGAGGAGGCCGAGCAGTTCGATCGTCCGTGCCCTAACTTGGCGACGGAGGACACCTACGGCGACGGCGGAGAAGACGATGTCCGCGGCCGGCGTGAAGACGGCGTCGGAGAGGTCGCGGCAGCTAAGCGCTTCGTCGCCGGCGTCGTCGAGGGCTAGTGGTGGCGCTAGGGTTCGTGCGAGAGTGGAAGAAAGGATAATGACTGTGGTGAGGCGTGTATTTATAGGGACAGGGACGGCACAGCGTTATTACACAGGTGCCCCTGGCGATTCACATCTGAAGAACACGTGGCCATCATGCAACATATCGGAGGTTGTTCCACGTTCCCACGCACGCCTGGATTGTCGGGTGGTCGTTCCCACTTCTCCGGGTTTCAGGTGAAGGAATTAGCATTGAAAACGGACTTAATGTTTGTCTCTGTATCTTCTGCTGACAAGGACGCAGAGAAGACATTCGACAGTTTCAATAGAATGCATATGATTTGGAGAGATAGAGTTTGAGATAGAAAGCATAGAGAGGTTAGGGTCCGATCACATTCACTTAGTTCAAAAGATTCAACAAGAAGACATAGCTATAAGTGAATGCTGTAGAGGACAGAACACTAGTATATATATATGATCAACATAATGAAGATAATCATGAAGACATGTTGAGATTGAAGCCAAACCAAATGTGAAGACACAGCTAATGTAACACCATGGGTAAAACACTTCAAACAGACGACTTTTGTGGTGGTGTTACCCACCGTATAGGAAGTATTAGACCCAGACACGGCGCACAATTATCGTGGCGCTCCGAAGTCAAATTCCACATTAATGTATTCACACTTAGAATGTATGTCTTCATTGATTGAAGATATACTTTACTTCGTGTGTTGCACATCTAAGTCATCAATATGCATAAGTGTTAGGATGTGTGCCTGATCACAGGACATTTGAGGATTCCAAGATATTTAGCTCACACCGTAACTTGCAAAATCTCTTCTCATCCAAGGGTTTGGTGAAGATATCTGCCAATTGCTCTTCAGTGTTGACGTGTATGATATCAATATCTTCCTTCACAACATGATCTCTGAGAAAGTGATGACGAATTTCAATGTGCTTTGTCTTCGAGTGCTGAACTGGGTTGTTGGCAATCTTGATGGCGCTTTCGTTGTCGCAGTAGAGTGGCACTTGCTTTAGATGAATGCCATAGTCTTTGAGTGTTTGCTTCATCCACAGAAGCTGAGCGCAGCAAGATCCAGCAGCAATGTATTCAGATTCAACAGTGGAGAGAGATACACAGTTATGCTTCTTTGAAGACCAACATACAAGTGATCGTCCCAGAAAATGACATGTGCCTGATGTAGACTTGCGATCCACCTTGTCACCAGCATAATCAGCATCTGAGAATCCAACCAGATCAAACTTTGAGCCCTTTGGATACCATAATCCTAGAGTTGGGGTGTAAGCCAAATATCGAAGAATTCATTTCACAGCTAAGTGATGCGATTCCTTTGGTGCCGCTTGGAATCGAGCACACATGCAAACACTAAGCATAATATCTGGCCTAGATGCACATAGATAAAGTAAAGAACCAATCATGGAGCGGTATACCTTTTGATCTAACTCTTTACCATTGTCGTCGGGACCCAGATGATGTTTGGCTGGCATTGGCGTCGTGAAGCCTTTGCAGTCTTGGATACCAAACTTCTTTAGGCAATCTTTGAGATACTTCTCTTGAGATATAAAGATGCCGTTGTGTTGCTGGCGTATTTGAAGACCAAGGAAGAACTTCAGCTCACCCATCATGGACATCTGATATTGCTCTTGCATCATATATCCAAACTCTTCACTGTATTTTTGATTGGTGCAGCCGAAGATAATGTCATCCACATATATTTGGCACACAAACAGTTCACCATCATATGTCTTCGTGAAGAGAGTGGGGTCGAGGGAACCAGATTTGAAGCATTTGCTCTTCAGGAAGTCTTTGAGTGTGTCATACCAAGCCCGAGGGGCTTGTTTGAGGCCATACAGTGCCTTGTTGAGCTTGTATACCATGTCAGGATGTTTTGGATCTTCAAAGCCAGACGGTTGTGCAACATACACTTCTTCTTCAATATTGCCATTGAGAAAAGCGCTCTTCACATCCATTTGATATAGAAGTATGTTGTGATGATTTGCATAGGGCAGCAGTATGCGTATGGCTTCAAGTCTAGCCACAGGAGCAAATGTTTCATCGAAGTCAATCCCTTCAACTTGAGTGTATCCTTGAGCAACGAGACGAGCTTTGTTTCTGACAACTTGACCATGCTCATCTTGCTTGTTGCGATATATCCATTTGGTGCCTATTATATTGTGCTTCTAAGGATCAGGACGCTTAACCAGTTCCCATACATTATTCAGCTCAAACTGTTGAAGCTCTTCTTGCATAGCTTGAATCCATTCAGGTTCCATGAAGGCTTCTTCAACTTTCTTGGGTTCTGTTATTGAGACGTATGCGAAGTGCCCACGGAAATTTGCTAGCTGAGTTGCCCTTGAACGAGTGAGTGGACCAGGTGCATTGATGCTATCGATTATTCTCTCAATATGCATTTCATTTGCAACACGAGGATGTACAGGACGAAGATTTTGCTCTTGCTGATCATTGTCATTGTTAGAGGGATTGTCTTCAGGCTGAGCATTGTCTTCCGGTTGATCAGGTGCGGAGATGATAAGTTCTTCTTCAGGTTGAGCTTCAGAAGGTATGATTTCTCCAGTTCCCATAAGTTTGATTGATTCATTGGATGGAACTTCATCTAGCACATTTGGCAAGTGCTCTCTTTGTGAGCCGTTAGTTTCATCGAACCGCACATCCACGGTTTCAACCACTTTGTAATGAAAGAGATTGAAGACTCTATAGGAGTGCGAATCCTTTCCATATCCAAGCATAAAACCCTCATGTGCTTTTGGTGCAAATTTTGAAGTGTGATGTGGATCCTTGATCCAACACTTGGCGCCAAATACTCTGAAGTAACTGACATTTGGCTTCTTGCCAGTAAGGAGCTGATAGGATGTCTTGTTCAGAAGCTTGTGAAGATAAACACGGTTGATGATATGGCATGCAGTGCCAATGGCTTCAGGCCAGAATTTTCTTGGAGTCTTGTATTCATCAAGCATCGTCCGAGCCATCTCAATAAGTGTTCTGTTCTTGCGTTCGACGACGCCATTCTGCTGTGGCGTGTACGGAGCTGAGAATTCATGTGTGATGCCCAAAGTATCAAGATATGTACCAAGGCCAGTGTTCTTGAATTCAGTGCCATTGTCACTTTTGATGTGCTTTATCTTGGCGCCATAGTTGTTCATTGCTCGATTGGCGAAGCGTCTGAAGACATCCTGCACTTCAGTCTTGTAAAGGATTATATGCACCCAAGTATATCTTGAATAATCATCAACAATGACAAAGCCATAGAGACAAGCAGTAGTAGTAAGAGTTGAGTAATGAGTGGGACCAAAAAGATCCATGTGTAGCAGTTCAAAGGGTTGAGTTGTTGTCATGATTGTCTTCGAGGGATGCTTGGCCCTCGTCATCTTTCCTGCTTCACAGGCACCGCATAAGTGATCCTTCTTGAACTTGACGCCCTTGATGCCTATGAAATGCTTCTTCCTTGTAAGGGTGTGGAGGTTCCTCATGCAGCATGCCCTAGCCTTCGATGCCAGAGCCAGCATTCAGAAGCTTTTGCTAGAAGACATACTGCAAGTTGTGGTCCTGCTGAGAAATCTACAACATACAAATCATCTTTTCGATACCCTTCAAACACTAGAGACTTGTAAGATTCCATTAGTACAAGGCAACGATATTTTCCAAACATCACAATCATGTTTAAATCACAAAGCATTGAGACAGACATTAAGTTGAAACCAAGGGATTCAACAAGCATGACTTTATCCATGTGTTGATCCTTTGAGATTGCAACTCTACCTAGACCCAATACCTTGCTTTTACCAGTGTCAGCGAATGTGATGTGACTTTTGTCTAATGGACGTAAAGTTGAGTCCATGAGAAGGCTTCGCTTGCCAGTCATGTGATTTGTACACCCACTATCAATAATCCATTCTGAAGCAGCTGGTGTCGTACCCTACAGTGCAGTTAGGGGATAGGCTTCACGAAGAGAATTGTGAAGCAAAAACATTTGACGAACCAGTGGATTATTAAAGCTTAGATCGAGATTAGGACAGATAGAGCAAGTTGCAAGCGATTCATAAACAAAGTACATAGTAAGACCATTTGGGCATTTGATCTTGCGCCCTACAAGATGTTTAAGGTCCCCAGCAATAGTGTCAGACGATTTTGGTTTTTGGCTAGAGACCTTTCCCTGCAAAAGAGAGTTAAGCTTTCTTAGCCACCCACATCTTCAGGGGTGGCTTCGAAGCAATAAGTCTAAGTGCAGCATCTGAGAACTTTGGCTTTGGAGCCCTAGCAAAAAGTCTTGCAGGTGGACAATAGTATTCATAAGAATAAGCAGAATAGTTCTTGGTCTTATGAACATGGTGGTTTGATGAACCGCGCTCATATTCATAGGCCTGAGTATGGCTTCCCTGCAAAACATTTGCGTTAGTGTGACTCAGGTGAGTCCTCTATCTGTATGAAGCCTTTGGACCGTATGAGGCATGTGGTCTGGGGTTTGTCTTCTTCACTTGTGGTGTCATGATGACATTCACAGGAAGATTCTCCAAACACCTTTTCGGCACCCAGATCTTCTTCATAGGCGGTCCATTCCTGCAATTAGTACCAATATACCTGGCAAACACTTCACCATTCTGATTCTTAAACAGTTTATAGTTTGCATCAAAGGATTCATCAATAACAATGGGGTTAGCACAAGTGAAGCCAGATAGAGTGGATGGATTTGCTGAAGGTTCCTTTGCAGCAACCCATGTGGTTTTGGGGTACTGCTCAGGTTTCCAGTAAGAGCCATCAGCATTCATTTTCCTTATGAACCCAACACCCTCTTTCCTAGGGTTTCGGTTCAGGATCTTCCTTTTGAGGATATCACATAGTGTCTGATGCCCTTTGAGACTTTTGTACATCCCTGTTTCAAGCAGTGTCTTCAACCTAGAATTCTCATCAGCAATAGCAGTGGTGTCCTCAGTAGAGGGGTTAGTTTCCACATCAACAGTTGAAGATATTGCAATAGTAGCAGCAGTAGAACATTCAGCAATAGAAGTAGCGTTATCACGCTCAATACATTTAAGACATGGTGGTTCAAATCCTTCCTGAGCTGAACTGATCTGTTCGGCGTGAAGTGACTCGTTTTCTTTTTGAAGATCTTCATGAGCCGCTCTCAATTTCTCAAGATCTTGCTTCCTTTGAAGATAATCATAGGAAAGCCTTTCATGAGCTGTTGAGAGCGTTTCATGATGACTTTCAAGTTCCTCATACTTAACGTGAAGATTTTTTATGTCTTCAATTAAGGACTGAGATCGAGTCATTTCAGCGTCTAACAGATCATCGCTTTTGTCTACAGTTTTTGAATGTGTTCCATGGTTTTCTGTTGTTCAGTTGCAATTTTAGCAATTTTTTTGTAGCTGGGTTTGGAAACACAATCAGAGTCATCGTCACTAGATGTTTGATAGTGAGTAGTGCGTGTGTTTACCTTGGCACCGTGTGCCATGAAGCAGTAGGAAGGAGCAGAGTAGTCCTTGTCATTTGCATCGGTGTCAGTGATGAAGTCATTTTCTTCAGTGTTGAAGATGGACTTGGCAACATATGCTGTAGCCAGACTTGCAATGCCAGAATCGGACTCCTCCTTAGACTCCACCTCCGCCTCCTCAGAAGCGGACTCATCCTCAGAGTCCATTTCCTTGCCAACAAACGCACGTGCCTTGCCAGATGAGCTCTTCTTGTGTGATGAAGACTTGGAGGAAGACTTGGAATAAGATTTTGAGTATTTCTTCTTCTTCTTGTCGTCAGAGTCATACTCCTTGCTCTTCTTCTTCTTGTTGTTCTCATTGTCCCATTGTGGACACTCAGAGATGTAGTGGCCAGGTTTCTTGCACTTGTGACATGTTCTCTTCTTGTAGTCATGAGCAGAAGCTTCATCATTCCTTGAGCTTGATCGTGAAGACTTTCTGAAGCCTTTCTTCTTGGTGAATTTTTGGAACTTCTTCACAAGCATAGAAAGCTCCCTTCCAATGTCTTCAGGATCATCAGAACTGCTGTCGGACTCTTCTTCAGATGAGGAGACAGCCTTTGCCTTCAAGGCACGAGTTCGCCCATAGTTGGGACCGTAGATGTCTCTTTTCTTAGAAAGCTGAAACTCGTGTGTGTTGAGCCTTTCAAGTATGTCAAACGGATCGAGTGTCTTAAAATCAGGACGTTCTTGAATCATCAGGGCTAGGGTGTCAAACGAACTGTCAAGTGATCTCAGGAGTGTCTTGACGACTTCATGCTTGGTGATCTCAGTAGCGCCGAGGGCTTGAAGTTCATTTGTGATGTCAGTGAGTCAATCAAACGTGAGCTAGACATTCTCATTGTCATTTCTCTTGAAGCAGTTGAAGAGGTTGCGAAGGACACTGATTCTCTGATCTCTCTGGGTTGAGACGCCTTCGTTGACCTTGGATAGCCAGTCCCAGACTAGCTTAGATGTTTCCAAGGCACTCACGCGGCCATACTGTCCTTTGGTCAGATGACCACAGATGATATTCTTGGCAGTAGAGTCCAGTTGAACGAACTTCTTGACTTCAGCGGCAGTGACACCTTCTCCAGCCTTGGGAACGCCGTTCTTGACGACATACCATAGGTCGACATCAATGGCTTCAAGATGCATGCGCATCTTATTCTTCCAGTAGGGATATTCAATTCCATCGAAGACGGGGCACGCAGCGGAGACTTTAATTATCCCTGCAGTCGACATAGCTAAAACTCCAGGTGGTTAAACCGAATCACACAGAACAAGGGAGTACCTTGCTCTGATACCAATTAAAAGTGCTAGTGATCGACTAGAGGAGGGTGAATAGGCGATTTTTATGGAAGTCTTCGAAACATGTGAGTTTCGAAGACAAACGATAGAAATAAACCTGTTATCATGCAGCGGAAGGTAGACTACACTAGGCTAACCATAGTCATGTATTTAATGAAGTGAAAGCACAATGACAAATAACAGCTAGGCAGTAAGGATCGGGTAGGAAGATGTTGAGAAGCCAATCAGTACATGTAATCACTTAGTGAAGTCAAATGATGATGCTATCGTACAATGACTTCACAAGAACCAACAGTAAGTAAGGGGAAGGGAAGTATGAAACCAGTGACTCGTTGAAGACAATGATTTGTTGGACCAGTTCTAGTTGTTGTGACAACTGTACGTCTGGTTAGGGAGGCTGAGATTCAACTCTGAAGACCTCGTCTTCACCTTATTCCCCTTGAGCTAAGGACACCCAGTCCTCGCCCAATTACTCTGGTAAGTCTTCAAGGTAGACTTCCAAACCATCACAGACTTCGTTCACCGGCGATCCACAATGACTCTTGGATGCTCAGAACGCGACGCCTAACCGGCTGGAGGATTCACAGTCCTCAAGTGTAATAAGTCTTCAGATCACACAGACAAGAAGACTTAAGTGATGCCTAACACTCTTTGGCTCTGGGTGGTTAGGGCTTTATCCTCTCAAGGAATTCTCTCTCAAAGGCTTCGAGGTGGGTTGCTCTCAAATGACAAAAGTCGTACTTTAACTCTGAGCAGCCAACCGTTTATGGTTGTAGGGGGTGGGCTATTTATAGCCACTAGGCAACCCGACCTGATTTGTCCGAAATGACCCTGGGTCACTAAGGAACTGACACGTGTTCCAACGGCCAGATTTCAAACACACACGGCAATTTTACTTGGGCTACAAGCAAAGCTGACTTGTCCAACTCTGAACAAGATTCCCTCTCATAGTCTTCACTCGAAGACATAGGATTTTGGTTAAGCATCACTTCAGTCATTCTGACTGGTTTTCTTGGACCCCACTTAACAGTACGTTGGTTCCTATGACTCAACAAAGAAGAAAAAGAACTACGAAAGATCTAAGTCTTCACGCTCCATAGTCTTCATGCGATGTCTTCTCTTGTCATAGTCTTCAAGGTGAATGTCTTCACATTTACCACCTTTGACTTCAATGTCTTCATACATTTTTAGGGGTCATCTCTCGTAGGAAAACCGAATCAATGAGGGACTTCTACCTATGTTATCCTGCAATTCTCACAAACACATTAGTCCCTCAACTAGGTTTGTCGTCAATACTCCAAAACCAACTAGGGGTGGCACTAGATGCACTTACAGTTCTCCGTCGCCAGTTAGGGCACGGACGATCGAACTGCTCGGCCTCCTCTTCCACTCCGTCTAGCAGTTCTTTGTGTGGTAAATAAAACTTCCTTTTTACGGCCCCTTTGATCCTATAGATTCGTCACTTTCTACCACAAGCAGTTTTTGTTCACACAAGTTGGATCTATTTCATACTGCATCTCATAATATGCCTAGTATGTTCACTTATGCTTCACAAAGTAGTTAGATTCCTCACTTGTACTGATCCGTGGATTCGTACAAATCTGGAACCAACTCCTTATCTATGAGTGAATGTCTTCGCATGATGAGGTCCAATGTCTTCTAACTGATTATCTCAAAATCTCTGAGAATGCATGAACCTCTTCCCCTCCCTCGCACCTTAATGCTGTCAGGTTACATGTCCGTGGGAGAATCCCTTGGTTCTCATAGTCTGCATTCAATTTGGAATTCTACAGCATCAATAAAATCTCTCCCGAAGCCAGTTCCTGTTGTCCAGCAAGCGAAAGCCTTTTGAAGCCCTTTAAACATTGAAGCCATTTCAGTTTAAGTTCATGGCTGCAGAGAAATCCAGTAAGGAAGGGTGGCAGAAAGCGTCGAGGTGAAACATCAAGAGATCTGCCCGATGACCTCTCAGAGCTGTACAAGACAGATCCAGAAGAGGCTTACAATCAGCGCACGACACGATATTGGGCAGAACAGTGGTTTAAGTATAGGTTTGTGACGAAGGAATATGCTGAGAAGAATGCCATCAAGCGACCATGGGGAGACATCCTATACAGAAATCTTCAACCCAGGTCCAGAG
This sequence comes from Triticum urartu, assembly GCF_003073215.2. NCBI lineage: Eukaryota > Viridiplantae > Streptophyta > Magnoliopsida > Poales > Poaceae > Triticum > Triticum urartu. Next base: position 396,164,673 of record NC_053025.1, read on the forward strand.
ATGAAGCCATTGAACAAGGCTTCTATCCCTGCATGGTCCGTTGACCACAGCCCGCGGATGCCGACCCATCGTCATTGCTATGGTGTCGTGACGACAATATGTTCAAGCGCAACTTCCAGTTTGCCCAGAATTCGGCGAAGCAGAACAAGAAGTCATTGGGACTAGACTTCAACCCTGGTCCCTCTGCTCCCCGTGCCGATGGCACCCGCGAAGCTGAACCCAATCTTGTTGGGCCCTTCTACAACCTGGAAGGTCTCATCACTCATATCATGGTTCAAGGGACAGCCGTGGATGAGCCTGCAGATGACGCTGAATCTGATGAAGCGCCTGCACCACCGAAGCCAAAGAAACTGAAGCAGCCTAAAGCTTCAAAGCCTGCCTCAGCACCAAAAATCTCACGGGCGAAGCCACTGGCTACTGCACCTCCTGAAGACAGTGTGCAGTCTGAAGATTTGTCACGCATCTCCAAGCCCTCGAAGTCAAGATGCCTTTGCAACACACCAGCCAAGAACTGACTGCTGCTGCTATTCTGCGCAACGACGCATTGATCTGTCCAGCGATGAAGATCTTGCAGATGACGCTCTTGAGCAACTGATCAAGAGCAAAGAAGACAGAAATCTTCAATGATGCCTCTCTTTGACGTGGCAATCATCCACAACTTCATTGATGAGTGGTTTGACACGCCCAACCTCAGCTTGAAGATCTGCAACTTCCAATTGGCCTCAGTGTCGCCTTCCATGGCGCCATTGCTTCAGAGCTAGCTCTAGCTCAGCGCATCGTGAACTGAAGCAAAAGATTGACTTTGAGAAAGCTCAGTTCAAGAAGCACATGGCCAAGCTCAGCGTGCAAGAGGTCAAAAATTTCAAGATCATGCTGCACGAGCTCAAAGAAGCCTTTCTCAAGAAGCATGAAGAAGCTCAAGGTTCTCGTGAGCGCATGAAGAGCCTGGCTGACAAGAGTGTGCAAGCCTACAATGAGGCTGGAAGCGCAAGGCCCTTGGTCGTCCTGGCATCAATCCCAGGATGGCTGCCAAGAAGAAGAAGCCGCCAGCTGTGGCTGAACCCGAAGCACCAAGGCAGGAAGCACGTCCCATTCTATTCCCAGCTAGCATGACTAGCTCGAAGCCAAAGGTCAGGTCAATCGCTTCAGAACTGAAGAAGACGAGGACTACTGAGGCTGAAGCGAGAAAGAGGAAACATCCTGAAGCCTCTGCTGCTGCTCCCTCCAAGAAGAAGCGCAAGACCAAGAAGGATCGGGCTGCTCCCACAGAGCCCTTAGTTGTTGAACCTATCTCAATGGTTCGCCCTGCATCTACACACCAAGAGCGCCAACTGATTGTCCATGAGCCCGCTTCCATAGAGGCTCATGCAGCTGAAGACATTCCAGCAGCTGATCCCACCACTGCTGAAGACATTGGTCACCATGACAATGTTGAAGATGATGTAGTTCTTCCTCAGATCGAGCACAACTTGGTCTCATCGCCTGTGCTTACGCACAGCGAACTCATCAGCATTGGTCATCCTCTGACACCAATTGCTCAGGATGCATCATGGGCTGATCACCCACAACAACAAGTCACACCACCCCGGCAAGAAGAAGAAGATGACTTTGAGGCCCAGCCAACTCCATCTCCAACGGCGTCGCCAGCATTACGCAGGCTTCGCAAAGGACCAAGGCCTCAAGTCCCTCTTTCGAGCGTTCCAGAAGGAGGGGTGCCCCACCAATCTGTTGCACGTCAAGTGTTTCCAGATGCCACTCCTACTGTGAATGTCTCCGAGTCTGAGGCTAAAGCTGCTGAAGACACTCCGGCTGCATCAGCCGATGACACACAAGAAGAAGAACGTGTCCCTACTCCCCCATTACTTAAGAAGTTGTTCTCGAGGAGAATGTGTCTGTCCCCGACCCTCCAGCTCATCAAGTGGAGGTTGAGAATCTTGAGGCTGCCACCACCAACACAAATGAAGCCAATGACGTAGTCATGGCTGAAGCAAATGTGGAGCCTGCACCAATGCCAGAAGTCAATGAAGCCAATGATGCAACTACTCCTGAAGCCTCTGTAGTGCAGCCCAACGCCTCTACTACTGCTCCTGTTCCTGCACCTGCTCCTGGTCCTCAGTTTGACTATCATGTTGAGCACGGGCCTCAGGTACAGCAGCCAATGCCAAGGTTGCCCAGGTTTCCAGGTCCTGCATCAGCACCCGGATCCTTTAATGTTAATGGCTTCAAAGCAGACAACACCTTCTTCAATAGCGCCAAGAACCCCTACTCAAGGGAAAGAATATCTTCTGATCGGTTCTGGAGCTATCCGCAGCGAAGTTATCACTCATGCATTCTGTACAATCAAGGTCGCATTTTCCCTCATATGCGTCTTGACACTGAAGCCATAACTGGTCTGCCTTGCTTGGAAGAAGCTCTGGATTGCTTCAAAGAGTCTGGATTGTTGACTTTCGTCACCGACCAAGAGCACTGGAACGAAGAGTTGTTGCTCTAATTCTATGCCACTCTTCACATTCGTGGCTACAACAGAGATCCGAAGACTTGGGTCATTGAGTGGATGACCGGCAATGTTCATCACGAAGCCAAAGTCTTTGATATCATTGAGCTCACTGGTCTGCCCACTCCTGGAGATCTTTATGAACCTGGTTGTCAGCTTCACAGTGCAGCTATGGAGAGCATCTTTCAGAAGCCTGAACCGAACATGAGTCAGATGCTTAGCATGATGAAGCCTTTGCCTCCAGATGCTGCATATCCTAAGGAGTTCTTTGTTGAAGACCTTGAGTATCTGCCACGCACTATCTATCACATTATCAGGCGAACTCTCTGGCCCATCAAAGGACATTCTCCACATGCAAAGCTAGAAGGTGCAATGAAGACTTTGGTCTTTTATATTCTTCACGGCAAATGCTTCAATGCATAAGACTTCTTCATCCGCCAACTTGCTTCATCAGGATCTGATCTTTTTGGCTTGAAGTTTTACGCTCCATGGATAATGCGGCTGATCAAACTACACTCAGCTATCTCATATCAGCCCTCTGCTCACAATCGTCAGATCTTTCTGCCTGACGTTGATATGTCCGTTGAAGCCATCTATCCAGAGCCTGCCAAGGAGCCTCTTAGTCTTCAGAATGCTGAGCATCAAAGCTTCTCTCAAAACATTAAAGGAGTTGAAGCAGTCACTCGTATTTTTTATCCTCTGGCTGGTACTACACGTGAACCTCATCGTGCCCTCACTGAAGCCACTGAAACACTATTGCCCAACGGCCCAAGAAGCAATCTCGTGTTCTCAATGACCGAGAGCTTCTGGTTGCCCTTCATCAGAAATAGGATAGGCATCATGACTGGCTGAAGCGCCAAATGCAAAGCCTCTTGGTGGATGTCAACCGCATTCGCAATCTTGCCACCAAGAATGCCTTTGTTGCCCATGAAACCTGTCGGCGTACATGGAAAGGGCTGACGCTTATGTGTTCTGAACATGATCTTCAAGAGAATGGCTTCTCTGAACGTTTCAAGTTTGACTCTACACCTCCAAGAAGGACTGTGCTGCGACGAACTCCGTCTCTTGAAGACTCTGAGTTCTCTTCCTCCGCGGCAACTGTGAATGCCAGAGTGATCGAGGCGAAGACGATGCCACTTCACCGCTCCCTACTTCTGCACGCATCAACACTGCCCCGAGTTCATCTGCACCGCCGAACAACACCGACGACCTTGCTGCTTCACCTACTCCTCATGGGAACGAGTAGATGCTCTATGTCTTCAAACCTTTTTGGTCCTTATTAACAAAAGGGGGAGAAGCACATGAGTTTGATAGTCTTCAAGCGGGTCCATATGGGCGGTTGCTTTATGTTTTGCCTAGTGTTTACAACTCTCGTTTTGATACATTTGGTTCTTGAGTTGTAACACTTAAACTCGATGGTCGTCTGCTACTTATTTGTATTATGTGATGCGATGATAAATTCCGCATGTGCGACGATAAATTCCGCACTTAGATCATTTGCAGACGTCCATTTTTCATTATGCATGTCATTATCTTCACATACCTTTTCATGCATGATGAATTGTCATCATAAGCTGAAGAGGATCTCCACAAGTACAACCTGCCATGTGCATTTGCATTCCAAAAGCAAATTACTTATATGCACATCTTCAGGGGGAGCCCTTGCAACTTATGAAGACAATTCCTTATCCTTTACAATTTCACATATTATATTCCCCGTTGAAAACTTCAACTAGTTTGTCATCAATCACCAAAAAGAGGGAGATTGTAAGTGCATCTAGTGCCACCCCTAGTTGGTTTTGGAGTATTGACGACAAACCTAGTTGAGGGACTAATGTGTTCGTGAGAATTGCAGGATAACACACGTAGAAGTGCCTCATTGATTCGGTTTTTCCTACCAGAGATGACCCCTAAAAATGTATGAAGACATTGAAGTCAAGGTGGTATGTGAAGACATTCACATTGAAGACTATGACAGAGAAGACATCGCGTGAAGACTATGGAGCGCGAAGACTTAGCAGTTTCGTCGTTCTGTGTTTTCTTTGTTGAGTCATAGGAACCACCGTACTGTTAAGTGGGGTCCAAGAGAACCAGTCAGAATGACTGAAGTGATGCTTAACCAAAATCCTATGTCTTCGAGTGAAGACTATGAGAGCGAATCTTGTCCAGAGTTGGACAAGTCAGCTTTTCTTGTAGCCCAAGTAAAGTTGTCGTGTGTGTTTGAAATCTGATTGTTGGAACACGTGTCAGTTCCTTAGTGATCGAGGGTCATTTCGGACAAATCAGGTCGGCTTGCCTAGTGGCTATAAATAGCCCACCCCCTACAACCATAAATGGTTGGCTGCTCAGAGTTAAAGCACGGCTTTTGTCGTTTGAGAGCAACCCACCTCGAAGCCTTTGAGGGAGAATTCCTTGAGAGGATAAAGCCCTAACCACCCAGAGCCAAAGAGTGTTAGGCATCACTTAAGTCTTCTTGTCTGTGTGATCTGAAGACTTATTACACTTGAGGACTGTGAATCCTCCAGCCGGTTAGGCGTCGCGTTCTGAGCATCCAAGAGTCATTGTGGATCGCCGGTGAACGAAGTCTGTGAAGGTTTGGAAGTCTACCTTGAAGACTTACCAGAGTAATTGGGCGAGGACTGGGTGTCCTTAGCTCAAGGGAATAAGGTGAAGACGAGGTCTTCAGAGTTGAATCTCAGCCTCCCTAACCAGACGTACAGTTGTCACAGCAACTGGAACTGGTCCAACAAATCATTGTCTTCAACGAGTCACTGGTTTCATCCTTCCCTTCCCCTTACTTACTGTTGGTTCTTGTGAAGTCATTGTACGATAGCATCACCATTTGACTTCACTAAGTGATTACGTGTATTGATTGGCTTCTCAACATCTTCCTACCTGATCCTTACTGCCTAGCTGCTATTTGTCATTGTGCTTTCACTTCATTAAATACATGACTATGGTTTGCCTAGTGTAGTCTACCTTTCGCTGCATGATAATAGGTTTATTTCTATCGTTTGTCTTCGAAACTCACATGTTTTGAAGACTTCCATAAAAATCGCCTATTCACCCCCCCCTCTAGTCGATCACTAGCACTTTCATGGTGCCTCCTGACATTTAGGGGTTGTGGCAGTGTCCCAGGGGAGTTGAGCTCCGAGTGTTGTCGTCACAATTTTATCGTTGCAGTTCTGGAATACCTGAGTTCGCCGACATCGAAAATCTCTTTTATGCAGTTGTTGGTGAGATAACCTCGACGCCACCCAGTACTGGGGCGGAGTTCGGGAGTATTGCCATAACTCGTATAACGGATGCTTTTCGAAGGTTGAGGTAAACGATTTCTGAAGGTTTCTTGGTTATGTGTTGAAGGATGGGGATACAGCTGGATTTAGGATTTGCTAGTTTTGGGTGAGATATTATGCTTCCCCTGTATCCCCAACACCTGATTGCATAACCGGAAAATTTTGGGAGTTTATAAGTGGGAATTCAAGTAGCTCTTAGGATATCTTTCCGACAGATGTATGATATGAAATTGGGTTCGACGTCTAGTGGTCTGCCTATCCACGGTTGGTTTTACAGTGGTCTCGTTGTGTCTTAAAGAGTCCTTGGCTTTGCCGACTCGGGGACGCTTCGTATGTCATGTGCACTGCCTTGTACATGATGGTGTTGTACGATCGAGCCTGTGTAGGCCCCACCACGATAACTTCGAACGAAATCTCTATCATATGTTTGTTCCGGCTTATTCTGCAAGCCAATCCTTTGTTTTGTTTTGAGTTGTGGTATTCGAGTTGCTTCAATGTCAAGTGTTGATTCCATACCTTTCCTCGACAGTGTTCTCATACTCCGATGTGAATACCAATCCTTCACGATAATTGAGATTGTCATGTCAATCCTTTTTCAACCGGCGTGTTTCTCTTCAAGTGGATCTGATCACTTCAACATTAGCAAAGATCAATTATCAGTTCTTCTCAACAGTGTTTGCTTCATTCGTTCCAAGTTGCCTTTGTTTTCCCACCCACCCACCCCTTGTTTCTTCAAGGACTCTTATATCTTAATCAAGTATCCATCTTATTGAATGCGAGATCTCTCCATTCTTTCCCGTCAACATTCTTACCCGGTGATTTCCTTGAAGATCCTAACGGAACCTCAAGTACATCATTATCCATTCTCTTTCTTCTCCGGTGGAACCAATTCAAGCTTTCAGTGTTGATCATATTCTTTTCCGTATTTCAAATGCCTTCTCATGCCGGTGCACCTCTTAATCATTCCTCTCGCTATTAATTGTTTCGGAGTGCTCAAGATATCTCGAAGATTCGTGTTTCCACTCTATTTTTGTTCAAGTTCTTTCGAGGTTGTTATCTCATTCAAGCCATTTAATTCAACTGATGCAACCTCTCTTTTAAATCATTTCAACAGTGTTTCTTTGAGTGGGCCCTAACCCACTGGTCTTTTTCCAGGATCTTACCTGACTCTTATAATTTTATCGGAGCTATTCTCAAATCTTTTAAAGTTTGACGTAAGAATGAATTATCATCAGTCAAATGCCTTTCTCCAAGATCGGTTAAATTCTTTTCATCGTTGGCTTAATCTTTCCATTCTTCATTCCGGAGTGCCTCAACAATTCTTGGTGGTGCTTCTCATTGTCATTATCAACATTTGAAGACCGAAGAAGAGTTTCTTTGCAATCATATCCGTTCTCTTGAAGATTCTTGGTTTAGCTTGTTGCCATCCTCTCATAATTGTTTCAATTGTGTCAATTTTTTTCATCCTTCCGGAGCAATTCAAGAGTCTTCTCAGTTTGATTATCCGGAGTCCATCAATTTAGGTTTATTCATTCTCAGTTTTCAGTTATCATTCTCCAACCTACCGGTGCTTCTTTCAAATATCCTCTTCTCAGTTCGTGATCTCTTCATTCTCATGTATCTTAACTCTCTAATATATGTTCGTTCATTTGCTAATTCTTACCGGTGATTCATCCTTTACTTCGTTCATTTAATTCTTATGGTGGTTCGTTCAAGATGTCTCTTCCTTCGTTATCATATCAATTCACTCGTTCTTTCCAATCCTACCGGTGGATCATCGAAGACCTTTCCAAGTTGATGCTATATCTATCTTAATCTTTTCTACGAGAATAAGTAATATGTCAAATCCGTTGATTGTCATCAATTTAATTGGTGAAGGATAAGCATAATGTAATTCTTATTCTTGTTTCATCGAGTGAACTCAATTCCCTATTTCGGAGGCTCATCAAATTCCTGATTTCAATTGTTTCATCTTCTCTTTTTCCCGGAGTTCCAACCTTTTTCAATTATTTCACCACGGAGATTCATCTAAATCGGTACAAGGATTCCCTTGTGTTTTCAACTTCTCTTTCCTTCCGTTTGATCATTCTTTTGTTTAACGAAGGTCTTCATGAAGGTTCTACATGATGGTTCATCAAGGATTTAATTCCTTCTATAAGTTTTTTTTCATTGAGATTTTTTTCCAGAAGAGATCAAGCTTTCTTCATCTTGCAATCCGGAGTGCAATTATTTCTCCCTTATCTTTTGAGGTGGTGTTATGGCATTCTTGATAATTTGAGTTCATGCTTCATGATTCACATGTTGTTAAGAATGAGATATTTTAAATCCATCCACCTCTTTGTTGGAGTTATCTTGTGTCATGTTTCACCTAAAGCCTTCCCTAAGATTGTTGCTAATTGTGGTACTCATAAATGACCCAAGTTCTTCTTTTATCCCACCGGTGAAATAGTTTCTCGTCTCCTTGGTCATACCAATTCAATTCTTTTTCCCGTGATGGAAGGTTGTCACCTCATAATTTGAGAGGTATTCCATAAGACCATATCAAGCTTATCTTTTCGTTGTTGATTTTCCAACAACTCCGCTCGACCCTTCTCCTAAGGATGCCTTTTCAAGCTCTTTTGTGGCAGAAGTTGGCATTTTCTTCTCCATTCTCCTATTTCAATTATCTATCTTCTATTCTTTCGTTCCAGAGGCATTGCGATGTTGTTCTTTTCACCCATCATCTCGTTTTGTCAAAGATCATGTTCTTTTCATGCCTATCCATTTAACCGGGGTGTTGTGCCCTTTTGCTCAAGTTCTTTTCGCCTTATCAAGCCTTGCACCTCTTTTCAACCGGAGTGCTGTCTGAGATCTTTCTAATCCCTTGTTCCATTCATTCAATAGTTCCGGAGGCAGTGTGTTGTGATTTCATCAAGTATCTTCTCATCTTATCAAGTTTTATTCAATTCCTTTTCTTTTCAATCGGAGTGCTGCCCGAAGTTGTTCTTCCTTGTTCCTCTTTTCTAACGGAGTGTTTTCAACTTTGTCATCTCCACTGTATTCTTTTCTCGAAATGGCTTAACCTTTTCAAGGTTCTTTGGTTTCACTCATTGGTCAAAGAAGCAACTTAGTTTTACCTCTTCTCTTTCTCTTCGTTGTCCCTCCGGTGCCATTCTAGATCTCGGGATGAGATCCTCTCGTAGTGGTGGAGTGTTGTGACGCCCCGAGACCGATGCACCAGGTGTCTTCCAGTTATTCGCCGATGTTGCCATGTCATTTGCTTGCGTGTTGCATCTTGTCATGTCATCATCTGCATTGCATCTGCATGTTTTCAAAACTTGCATCCGTCCGGGTTCCCCAATTCCGTCCGTCGTCCATTCTGAGCCTAGACACACTTGCACGCGCCCACGGCATGTCCGAAATATTATTTATAAGTGGCCGGAAAATGTTCTCGAAATGGGTTGAAAGTTGGCGTGCGGTGTTGTTTTGTTGTCAGTAGGCCGCCTGCCAAGTTTCATCGCATTCGGAGTTCGTTTGACGCCCCAACGGATAACTATAGCGCCAATATAGCCGGTCTATCGTCGGACGTTTTCGGTCTCCGGAAATAGTCGTTGGGCCTCCCTATCTTCTCTTCTCTCAGTTCGAGACCGTCTACACAGCCCACTACCTACCGCCAGGTCCAACCTAACCTCTCTCGTCAACCTGCGGCCCTCCTCGCGCGCGTGCCCGAAAGCTGTCCCGGACCCGACCCGGACTGTCGCTACCGTTGTGTCCGGATCATCCCCAAACATCTACAAAACGTCACCATTTTCTTATTTGGACTCTCTAGCTATTTTATTCACGACCGTCCGATTTTGATCGGAGGCTCCAAATAGCCCCTAACCTTTTTCACCTGATGTATATATTTGGTCCAACCCTAAAAATTAGGAGGCCTTGTCCCATCCATCCTTTCCCTTCGCGCCGCCGCCGACCCACCTGGTCTCCTCCTCGTCTTCCCCACCTAGCCAACCAGCTTCCTTCTCGGATCCACCGCCGCCTCTCACCTTCTCCGCCTCGTTTTCGGCAGCAAGCCAACCAGTGCCTCCCCTCGATCCAGCCGTCCAGGAGGATGCCGCCGTGGTCACCAGGCACATCTCCCCGACGCCTCCTTCTCCCCATGTCGTTTCCCTCTGGATCCCTCTCTTTCTCACCTAGTTTTTCCTCTCTCTCTCTCACTCTGGTTCACAAGGACGTCGCCATGGCCATCGCGTCGACGTGTGACCACCGAAGCTCCACCGGCGACCAGAGCCACCGGCCGCCCGAGCCTCGTGCGCTTCTGCCTCGAGGATCTCCTCGTCCCCAACCAGGACGCCATGGTTGGCCTCCTCTGTTCGAACCGCCGTCGCCCCGTTCTTCTTCAAGCCGTGGTCGTGCTGCCGCATAAGTGCCGCCATGGATGCTCGAACCTCCCTCTGCTTCCCGCGTGGGACGACCCCAGCGCCGCGCCCCTGCTTTGCCTCGAACAGCTGCAGCGCCACACGCCTCCTGCACGCGCGCACGCACAGCCCGAGCTCCCTGGCTCGATCCGGTCCCCGTTGACCGCGAGCGTCGGCTGGGTCATAGTCGTGCCATGCCCAGCTGCCTTCCCTCCAACTAATGGGCCAAGCCCATGGTGAGAACACCCCTGGCGCCCCACCCCTTTTTTCTTGTTGTTGGGCCAGCAGATCCGGCCCGGTATCTATTTTTTTGAGGCTCTGCGAATTTAGCTATTATCCCAGGTTTTGCAGTTTTACAGAAAACCCCTTGGACAACATGCATATAATAACTCACAAAAGGTGCATCATTTTAAAACAAACTTTATATGAAAGATGCTTAGAATTTTGTGTAGTTTCATAATATGTCATTTTCACCCATGTTTAAAATGTTTAAACATGTTGTTTGGTTAAATTGTCCCTATGCCATGTTAAAATTATTTAATTCATAACTAAATAACCGTAACTCGGATTTTAATAAACTTTATATGTAAATGGGGTGGAAAAATGCCTAGTTTAACATGGTGGCATCATTTTTCATGTTTAACAACTATAAAATTGTGTTTAGGATAGAACAGTACCAAACCTAATATATGCATATGGGGATTTACCGGAATTGTTGTTCATTGCTTCCGGCCTCATTTAAACTTGACTAGATAGGTAGTTTTATTTTGCTTCACCCTCTTGCCATTTTAATCAACATTTAATCTTGTTGGGTACCTAAACGAGAGAGAACTAAATAAGTCACGTGATGTTTCGTCAATATGCAACGGAGTTGCGTATTGAGGTCCACTTAATTTGTAGGATTGTTTGTGCACTTTGTCATGCCATGCATATGTAAACCGGACATGCATCATACTTGATTGTGCATCATGACATGATTATGTGATGGTTGTTTACTATGTTGTGTGCTTCTTTCCGGTGTTGCTTCTTCGGGTTGGTTCCGATAATGTCGCGTTTGTGAGGAACCGTTTGACTACGTCCGTTTGTCTTCTTCATGGACTCGTTCTTCTTCCTTGCGGGATTTCAGGCAAGATGACCATACCCTCGAAATCACTTATCTTTGCTTGCTAGATGCTCGCTCTTTTGCTATGCCTATGTTGCGATACCTATCACTTGCTTATCATGCCTCCCATATTGCTAAGCCAAGCCTCTAACCACCTTGTCCTAGCAAATCATTGTTTGGCTATGTTACTGCCTTGCTCAGCCCCTCTTATAGCGTTGTTAGTTGCAGGTGAAGATTGGAGTTTGTTTCCTTGTTGGAACATGGATATTTTGTTGGGATATCACAATATCTCTTATTTAATTAATGCATCTATATACTTGGTAAAGGATGGAAGGCTCGCCCTTATGCCTGGTGTTTTGTTCCACTCTTGCCGCCCTAGTTTCCGTCATATCGGTGTCATGTTCCCGGATTTTGCGTTCCTTACACAGATGGGTTATAATGGGAACCCCTTGACAGTTCGCCTTGAATAAAACTCCTCCAACAAGGCCCAACCTTGGTTTTACCATTCGCCACCTAGCCTCCTTTTCCCTTGGGTTAGGCCAGCCCAAGGGTCATCATTATTTTAACCCCCCCGGGGCCAGTGCTTGTCTAAGTGTTGGTCCAAACTAGAGCCCCTTGCGGCGCCACCTCGGGGAAACTCGAGGGCTGGTTTTAGTTGTACGGATTGCTTATCCGGTGTGCCCTGAGAACGAGATATGTGCAGCTCCTATCGGGATGTCAGCGCATCGGGCGGTCTTGCTGGACTTGTTTTACCATTGTCGAGGATGTCTTGTAACCGGGATGCCGAGTCTGATCGGATTGTCTTGGGAGAAGGAATATCCTTCGTTGACCGTGAGAGCTTGCGATGGGCTAAGTTGGGACACCCCTGCAGGGATTTGAACTTTCAAAAGCCGTGCCCGTGGTCATGGGCAGATGGGAATTTGTTAATGTCCGGTTGTAGAAAACCTGAAGTTGATCTTAATTAAAATGCACCAACCGCGTGTGTAACCGTGATGGTCTCTTCTCGGCGGAGTCCAGGAAGCGAACACGGTGTTGGAGTTATGTTTGACGTAGGTTGTTAGGATCACTTCTTGATCATAGATTCTCGACCGTGCTCTTGCCTTCTCTTCTCGCTCTCATTTGCGTATGTTAGCCACCATATATGCTACTCGCTTGCTGCAGCTCCATCTCATACTTTTACCCTTCCCATAAGCTTAAATAGTCTTGATCGCGAGGGTGTGAGATTGCTGAGTCCCTGTGACTCACAGATATTTCCAAAACCAGTTTGCAGGTGCCGATGAGACCGTGCAGGTGACGCAACCGAGCTCAAGGAGGAGTTCGATGAAGATCGTGTTCGTTATGTTGTTTCCTTTCCAGTTGATCAGTAGTGGAGCCCAGTTGAGACGATCGAGGATATGTGTAGCTTTTGGGGTAGTCTTCTTTTATTTTGGTTCCGTAGTCGAACCTTGAGTGTATCTGGATGATGTAATGCTTTATTCATGTATTGTGTGAAGTGGCGATTGTAAGCCAACTATGTATCACTTTCCCTTTATGTATTATATGAGTTGTTTGCGAAGATTACCTCATTTGCGACATTGCTTTCAATGCGGTTATACCTCTAAGTCGTGCTTCGACACGTGGGAGATATAGCCGCACCGAGGGCATTACAGGTTTCGCCCGGGTCGCCCGTGGGGGGACGACACAAGCGAGCTACATCAATAGTATTGTAACTAGTGTTGTAAGTGGTATATAGGAAACAAACGTCCCGCACCGCGCATGAGAACTCCTAGTCCCCGCATAGGGTGGTGTGGGCATAGCAAATGCGCACCCTGGGCGCTATGGGTTGGCCCATACGGGACGGGGCACCCCTATTTTTTTTTTCCTTTCTTTGTTTCTTTTCTAATTTTGTTTACTTTTCTTCTTTAAAAATCTTCAAAATTTCAGAAAAAGTTATTTTTTTCAACATGTTCATGATTTTACAAATTATTCCAAATTTAAAAGAATGTTCACTCTTTTTAAAAAATTCTTCAATTTGAAAATGCCTCAAATTTTAAAAAATGTTCACCATTCTAAAGAAATGTTTTTGGGTTGATAAAAAGTTCATGAATTTTGAAAATTTTCTTGTATTCGAAAAAATGTTCTAAATTTGCAAAAATGTGCATGTATTTCAACTAATATTCTGAATTTTGGAAAATGTTTATGAGTTTGAAATATGTTCCTAGATTTAAAAAAAACATGAATTTGGGTGTTTAAGAAACGTTCCAATGTTCGCATATTCCATAAAATATTTTGAGATTAAAATGTTTATTATTTTTGTTTTTCCAAAAATTAAAAAAAATTCATGAATCTGAATAATGTTCTCTAATTTCAATTTGTTTTAAAAAATTGACAAATTTGAATAATCTTCCCTTGTTTGAGAAAATGTTCACAAAATAAAAAAAAATAGGAAAACTAATGATGAAAGAAACAGAGAAACCACAAAATACAAAAAAACCGGCACTCTCGCTAGGGGTTGTGCACGTTTGCTCGTTGTTCCCCGACCTACATGAGGAAAATGATTTGCCACTGTAATGCGATGACTTGACCTAGTTGATGGGAGGTCCTATTTGCCAGTACTACATCAAATAGTGACTTGTCACATAGCCGGCGACCGATTGGGATGGCCCAACAATGATGCGCATGGCGCGACTGTTTTTCTGTTTTTGTTCTTGTTTATATTTTCAGACTTTGCTCCCACTTTTCTGGAAAAATGTTCAAAATTTCAAAAAATTCTTCATAATTTGAAGAAATGTTCATTTTTAAAAACGTGTTAACATTTTTGTTCGAAATAGTAAAATCACGTTTTGAAAAATTGTTTACAAATTTAGAAAAATGTTCTGGTTTCCAAAAAATTATATGTAGAATTTCAATTTCACACTTGTTTGTCCGAGTTTTTGAAAACAGGAATAAAATTTGAAACTACTAGCTTTTTTCTTAAATTCCAAACATATTTTGGAAAAGACAAACTATTTTAGAAAAATGTGATTTATTTTGAAATTGTGAATATTGTTTTTAATGAAAATAGTTTTGATATTTTAGAACATTTTTGACTTTTTGAACAATATTTGAATACGTAAACATTTGTTGAAAACACAAACCTCTTCAAGCTGGAAACCTTTTTTTGGATGCGTGCTAAGTTTCTAAAACCTGTGAATATTTTTTTTAAAAGGGATTAATTTTTGAATTTGTTTTTTTGATTTTTTGGGAAAAATGTTTTTAAAATGTAAACTCCTTTTATTTTTTAATTTTTTTAATTGAAAACATTGTTTAAGAAGACTTTGAAAATTTTAGAATTTTTGAAAGATAAACATAAATAGTAAAAAAGAAACAAAAAAAATAAACGAAAATAGGAAAAGAAACAGTAATGAAAATCTTTGAATTCAGGCGAAAATGGGCCGGACTGGTGCGCACGAGTATGTGCGTTTTGACGAGGGTTTGCCGCAGTGAGCGGCAAATAGGATCCTCCTTGGTCGATCCCCCTTGGTCGACCTCCATCCACCGGGCCAAAAGCCCATCCCGCAGCACAGCCTGCTCACAGCGGTCGGCAACACACACCGTATACCGAACAGATCGCTAACACGCAGGCACTAGGCAGCTCCCAAAACCCTCGCCCCCCTTCCGGCGGCCATCAGCTACCCCCCCCCTCTCCGCCGCCGCAAAACCCCCACCAGCAAAGCCGCCGCAAAAACCTCATCACCATGGCTCCGGGGGACGCCGGCGTCGAGCAGCCACGTAAGGCGCATCGCGTGGCCAAGTCGGGCGCGAAGGCGCGGAAGAAGGGCAAAGGCGCCGCCGGCGACGATGAAGGGGGCGAGAGGAAGAACCCCAAGGTAGGGATGGGGCCCGCTGTCTCCTGGGTTTCTCTCTCGTAAAGCGTGGGCTTTCTCGCCGCTTGTTTTGTTATCCGTAGATTAGTCAAGTATTCGGCTGGCGAGCATCCTATCTGGGTGCCTGTAAGAGCCTCGCCTAGGATGGACGATTCTGTTTAGTGCTTGATTGTGGAACATTCCGGTACAAAGTATGAATCATGCCCAAATATTGCACTATAAACGATGGTTACCGTTTCTTTATTCCTTTTTCCTATCTGGTTTTGGAGGCTTTCGTTTAATTAGACTGCAATGCCTTTTTCCAGGCCTTTGCCTTCCGTTCAGCAACAAAGGCGAAGCGGCTACAATCTCGGTCAGCAGAAATTGAACAACGCCGTCTCCATGTGCCAATCATGGATCGCTCTATTGGGGAACCACCTCCTTTTGTTGTTGTAGTCCAAGGACCTCCGCAGGTATGATATGGCTCTTGAATGAAAATGATGCCTATGTATTCTTCTCTGACCATTAGCTTACTTCAAATCGATCAGGTTGGAAAGTCGCTGCTGATAAAATGTCTAGTAAAGCACTACACTAAACAAAACTTGTCAGATGTCTGCGGTCCCATCACGGTTGTATCAGGTTAATGAATATTTCACATCTCATACTTAAACAGTGGATAATGCTCTTCAAATTAACCAGATTATTGGGAATATGTATATATTTGTTACATATAGGTAAAAGCAGGAGGGTGCAGTTCTTGGAGTGTCCAAGTGATATCAATGGAATGATCGATGCGGCTAAAATAGCAGATCTTGCTCTGCTGCTTATTGATGGTAGCTATGGATTTGAGATGGTATGTTGTCAAAGCTGTTATTCTTATAAATACTTGTAGGCCTGTTAAGTTGTTTAGCAGACACTAGGGCTCACGACATAAATATGCTTCGTGGATTTAGATGCACCTTAGGAGCACATACCCACCGACTTCTATTCTTACAAAGAGATTCGATAAAATGCCGCATCTTACTCCCCTTGGATAAAATGCCCCACCTTACTTTATAAATTATAATCGATAGCGAGCCATCTTACTTTGTCATCCTCCTTTCAATATTTAAATCATTTTTGGCTAAATGGCCTCCAAATCAGGCTCAAAAAGATCAAAATGCTCCAGTAGCTTCTTCTTCCTTAGTTTGCCTCACCTCCTTTCTCTCCCAACAAGGGTGTTTGGATCTTAGCTTGGGTGCCGTCTCCACCCCACCTTGATGGCTGCTGGAGCTCACGATGGTGCCTACTCCTGTTGCCGGAAGGGTTGAGCTTTGCTTGGCCTGACCCCAACACCCCACTCCCTCCGCGTTGCTTCCCCATCCTCTGGCAGCTCTACAAAGGGAACCAACAGCGCACCCAGCATGGCTCTTGGTCCATTCATGTGAGTCCTCCATCGGGTCAGGATCCCTAGTGCTGCACCAAACTCTCAGGGAACCGAACTCTTCACTGTACTCCACTCGCACAAGCTCCAATACATTGCTGCTCCACTTTCTAGAGTTCAGCGGGGGAAAAACAAGCAACCGACCAACACACATGACTAGTGATTGATGGAATATGTAACAGTACATGCAAACCATCTATGATCGCACTACGCCGTTGCTGTTAATTGATGAATTATACCAATTGTCTGTGGTCCTTTCCTCCTTCTATGTCCTGGTGAAGATGACATATAAGGCTCTCAACGACTAGCTGTGGCAGAGTGCCATGCCACCTGTCGCCACGGTTCTCTCCTTGGTCGGGGTGCATGACAAGGGAAGTTCTCGCTGCAGTTGGTCGAGTCTGGGGAGAAGGCGGCGGGGATGAGAGTGCAGTGAGAGGGTTGGAGCTGATGAAGATAAAGGGTGTTTGCCTTCCCTGTGCTTTTGGATAGAAACCCCATGCGTTGCCACGGTATTGGAGATTTGATTTCTGAATATTATATAGAATTTAAATTCAGCAAGATTTAAATATGTGAGAAGTTTCTTGCAGCAAATAAACAATAATCTTAACATAAAAATTTGAACATGTCACACTTAAATGTCTAGGAGTTAAAACCCACTTAGAATACGCTATTGCATGTTGCATGCATGGCAGGGAGGCTATCATGTCCAGATCAGACGGTTACTAGTGAACCAAGGTAACAAATCTAACAGCTAAAACAATTTTGACGAGGTGGCTCAAGAGCTGGAAAATAGCAATCAATGTTTGCTAGTGGGGTTTGCCTATATATCTATATAAATACTCAAAAGGAATTCTATCACGCGAAAAGTAAAATGGGTCACTAGATCAATTACAAAGTGAGATGGGCATTTTCTCAAGGTCAAAGTAAGATAGGATGTTTTAGAAAATCCCACTTCTCTTACACATTAGGCTAAATGCTTTATTACAGTTATTAGATTTCCTGTCCATGACTATTTTGTCCCATTTTCATGGCTCGGTGTTCAACATGTTAATTCCCCAGATCTCAGTTTGTTAGTTCCTACCAATTGGTGAAGCCGACCTGTTGTTTTGATCTATGTTTATCTGTTAAATCTTTTCTGTTAACACATTGTACTAAAGCTACCCAAATGAAACCTTGTATCCAGGATACATTCGAGTTCCTTAATATCATGCAAGTGCATGGATTCCCCAAGGTAATGGGAGTGCTTACACATCTTGATCAATTTAAAGATGTAAAGAAACTAAGGAAAACTAAGCAGCGCCTTAAGCATCGATTCTGGGCTGAGATAAAGGAGGGAGCAAAACTGTTCTACTTATCTGGTCTCATTCATGGAAAGTAAGTTTCTGTAAAGTTGGTATTTCATTGTTCAGACTCTTAGTTTGTTGGTAAATAACTGGAAATGTGATCCATGGGACATGGTAATTTATTTTAAGCCAATTTGAGATCACTGCTCGCCATATCATAACGAAATACTATGCAGTACTAGGTGATTTCCCCGTGCATTGCTGCCGAATTTAAAGATTAAATTCGGATAAATTTTGTATGAACGAAAGGACCTAAATCAAAAGTTATTATTTTCAGAAGTAATTGTGTGTGAACAAATAGTTTGCATGTATGCTGGACCATTGAAGATGGACCAATTAAATTGAGGTATGCATGTGCTAGACAATAGTTTTAGTGTATGATGACGTGGCACATTTGGTGATGTGGAGGGCTGCATATTGAGAGAATTAGAGTTAGTGGGGATCAACTATTTATGTATACTATGCAATATGCATTGGCTTCTCTATGCTGCAGCTTCATGGCATGGCTGTACATTAACCTGGATTTTTAACTTCCGTACTCCTACCACTTGTCCAATTCTGTGCAGATACACGAAAAGAGAAGTCCATAATCTTGCAAGGTTTATATCTGTTATCAAGCCCATCCCTTTGAGTTGGCGAATGGCACATCCTTACTTGTTAGCAGATAGATTCGAAGATGTAACTTCGTCAGAAAGTGTGCGCTTGAATAGGAAATGTGACAGAAAAATAACGCTGTATGGTTACCTTCGTGGATGTAACATGAAAAGAGGGACCAAGGTAACATTTAAACATATGCCTTTTCTTTCATCATTGCTGAACTTTGATTTGAATTAGGGATTAACTTATTTGTGCAAGGCTATTATACTTCATAACAGGCATTATTACTCCCATGATTGAGTTAATATATATATGAATTCATCAATACAGTTTACATTTGGACTTAGTTGAATAGCTCAAAAATGGAGGTAAAGAACAAGATCTTACTTTTCAGTAAGCATGAATTTGATTTGGGTGAACCTACAGAAATTACTATTCAATAATTAATTATTGTTCAGTTTGAAATTGACTAGATGGAATGCATAGCACTATTTTTATTAACTGTACTAGACATCGCTCAATCTGTTTCAAAATAAAAAGTGTGCAGTTTAACTCTCGATCATTTTATTTCAACTTCAGCAGCAGCCGAATAATACAGAGCTTTCATTAATGATATGAACTCCTGACTTGCAACCAAAGGGAACACACCTTTTACTAAGCCATATGCTGTATTGCTATGAGCAAGTTACTTTTGTACATTCACATACAGTAGAGTGATCCCCGTGCTCCACAACTCCTTTAACACTAAAGTGATGAATGATTTAAGTGGGTGAGTTTTCTATGAAGTGGTTATCGCTGGGGAAAAATCACATATTAGGTAGCCAGATTACTTTTGTGATGTCTTAATACATTATTGATTACTCCCTCCGTGCCTATTTACATGGTGCACACGTATTTTGAGATACAACTTTGACCGTCAATTTGACCAATAAAATGTGGTATATGTCAAAAAATCGTACCATTCAATTTGTATTAAAATGTAGTTTTAAATGGTATACTTTTAAGTTTTAACATATAATTAATATATTATTGCTGAAAATGATGATCAAAGTTCAATCACGAAAAACGAGGATGCCATGTAAATAGGCACGGCTGGAGTACCTTGCCATGCCTACATGGTGACTTGGTTGTTAATTATTTGTTTAAAGATGGGAACGTTCTTTAAAGGGACCAAATGCTTTTCAATAGGGTTAGAAAGCGAGGTTTTCTTCAATTATTATGCACTAAATTTGATGGGACTGCTGTGAATACCGAGGATGACTGCACAGGAAAGTGAGATATCAACCCCAAACACAATTTAGAGGTGTGTCAGTATTTAGTCCTTGCACATTAGAAGGAATTGGACTTCACCTCACTTAGAAGGATGCATGTACGCATTGTTGTTCCTGTTCTTTTCTCTCTGTGTTTGATTTCATCCTACTTTTTTGGATGCCAACACCTGCTGTAATTTGTGCAGGTGCATATCACAGGAGCAGGTGATTTCAGCTTGTCTGGTGTAACAAGTTTGGCTGATCCCTGCCCTTTGCCATCGGCTGCAAAGAAGCGAGGACTACGTGACAAGGAGAAGCTGTTCTATGCCCCAATGTCTGGTCTTGGGGATCTCCTGTATGACAAGGATGCGGTGTACATCAACATCAATGATCATCTTGTTCAGTTTTCAAACACTGATGACAACAGTGCATCTAAGAAACAAGGTACGACCAGCATGTTAAACTATAAATACCTGAATTTGGTCCCCTCGACTGTGATTGCCTGCAATTGGAGTTTTTTCATGTATACTTATTCAGGATAATAGTTTTGTATGAAATGACCATGCATAAACATGCTTTGGTTAACAAGGATATTTTAATGCCAAACTGGAAACTCAATTGATTGCTGATATTGTGTCGCTGACCTGGTATTGCATTCAAAAAATGTTGTGGCTTATGAGTGTTGCTGAGACATAGATTGCAAAGTGAGGCTGGCTGCTACATAGTTGCTGCTTGTGCCTCGGGAAAATAATCCGAGTAGAGAAACTTTTGCTGGTGGACCAGTTATTTGACTAAATTGCCCCTGTAATATCTTTATGGTTTTCCGATCATTCCATATAGTGCCATATGACTATTACAGAGCTTCTGAAAGTGTGTGCGACTTTCCTTTAATATAATATTTATCTCTAATAGTTTATCACATATCTATGCTTAATTGTTTGCTGGGCTGCTGACCATGCTACAGGGAAAGGTAATGATGTTGGTGTGGCTCTAGTAAAGACTCTTCAGAACACCAAATACTCCCTTGATGAGAAGTTAGATCAGAGTTTTATAAATTTCTTCGGCAGACGGCCTGCTGCTCAGTCCGAAGACAGTGACATGACAGGCAATGCCATTTCTTCAAGACAGAATGACCAGGGAGAAGCTAACATTTTGGCACAAGTAGGTGGTAATAACCTTAGTAGTGCAGGCACCCTGGAGAGCAATGGGCACTCTTCTTCTGAGTGCTCTAGTGATAGTGAAGGTGACAATGATGATGACATTCAGCCAAGTGATCATGGCGTTGACTTGAGAGAAGAAGTGGAATTTTGCAATGGAAGAATGAGGCGAAAAGCTGTGTCAGCTAATTTTCAAGATGTTGATGATGATGATGATGATGATGATGATGAGGTTTACCATTTGCCCTTAGTATCAATGCATATCAGTGGATAGCTTTCTTTCTCTTGTTTTGTGTTACATACTTGGTTTATGTTCCTTTTACTTCCCGCAAATGCTTTATATTTAAGAAATAATTGTTGAACATGCATTTATTTGTGAAATGTAACCCACCCAGGCAACCTATAAGACCATAGGTTGGTATTAGCTTTTCCTAAGTTCACCTGTCAATATAAAGTGGCATTTTGTAGGCATGAACTCATTTTTTAATTCTTCTATGGTACTATGGGTTTTCAGTCTGAGTCTGTAAAAATATTTTAACCTTGTTTTGAAATACAGGGTTCTGATAACGAAGATGATAGTCATAATGAAGATTCTGACGATGACCATCTATCTGAAGGTTCTTTATCATCAGATGGTAGTGGAGAAGCTCTTGATTCAGGTAGGAACCAATTTCACACGCATATCTTACGTCATGCACCCAGCAGTCCTTGCACATACATATTAGTTATGCTAATTTCTTTGCTGAACCAATTTCCTTAAGAATAAAGCACTGACAATATTTTGTTTTGACATTTCAATTCTAACCTTTTTTATTTAGATGATGGAGCTGAAAACACTTCGAAGTGGAAAAAATCTTTACTTGCTAGAACACTGGCCAGACGGAGTGCCAGTCTAATGCAACTTGTATATGGGCAAGCTTCAGCAGAACTAGACAATGATAGCGGCGAAGAAGATAGCTCTGATGAAGAAATTTTTGTACCAAAAGGACAAAAAAAGGTAATTGTGTGTTGCATGCATGATAATTAACGGTAGACGAGGTATCTTATCTTCTCTAGGATAGATTATCCATGATCTCTGGTTTGATAGCCATATTCGATCAGAAATAGGTCAACAGAGAAGGGACTTCAGTAGACCCTTGTTTTTCCTTATTATACTTAAGCCATCTGTATGCTGGGGGCAAAGAAAATAGTGCCCAACTGCACTTTTTTGCTATCATTTTTATAGTTCTCCTGGTCACAATATTTATGAAGGTACACACTATGCAGTGCTAATATATGTTCATGTGAGCATTTTACCTCCTGTATTTTATTGCGTGATGGGTTACCTGGAGAATCTACTATAGTGCACAGAGTTCTACATATCTTGCTAGTTTTGTTATTAGTGTGAATCAATAGATGACTTTGTTTTGTGATTCACAGCAAGTAAAGAATGAATTACCAAGCTTTGACGATATTGATGCTGAGGATTACTCTAAGTTCTTGAAAGTGGAGCTACGTGATTGGTCTAACGAAGATCTCATCAAAAGCATCCGTGACCGTTTTGTGACTGGAGATTGGTCAAAAGCTTCTCTGAGAGGACGCGAGGTAGATGAAAATGGAGAGGGTGATGAAGAAATCGATGGTGATTTTGAAGATCTGGAAACTGGTGAGGTGCACAAGAGCCAGGCTGCTGAAAGTGCAGCTGGGAAGCCAGGTGTTCACAAAGAAGACGAACTAAAAGTTGAAGAACTAAGACTCAAGAAGCTTGCGCTTAAAGCAAAATTTGATTCAGAATATCCTTAATACGTGATCGTTTTATCTTTCTTTATTTCTCTTTCGATTTGCAGTTTGTTCTTCACGCGCTCTTTTGCTTGCCTCTTAGACTGGAACAGCACCTCCATGATCTGTTTATTTTGACCGGTTTCTTGAACTTTTTTTTATTTGACTAGAAATTAGAAATGCATTTTTGCTCATTTCTTGTTTCATTCCTTGACTGAAACCTACATATGATGGATCGGACCTCTCTGGCGAGGAAGTTGATAACGAGAAGAAATCGAAAAGAGAGCAATCTGACGCAGGGGGCTATTTTGACAAAGTATGCTGTGCCATTCTCTGCCCTTTTCAGCTCTGCTCCTGAAAAAAGAAAGGAGACTGATCTAGCTTTTGTATCTTTTCAGTTGAAGGAGGAAATTGAACTCCGCAAGCAAATGAATATATCTGAACTCAATGATCTGGATGAAGATACCCGAGTAGAAATTGAAGGATTTAGGACTGGTACTTACGTCAGATTAGAGATACATGGTGTGCCGTATGAGCTAGTTGAGCATTTTGATCCTTGCCACCCCATTCTTGTTGGGGGTATTGGCCTCGGTGAGGAGAACACTGGATATATGCAGGTCAGCCATTTTATATTTATACTTCCAGTTTTCTTGATCAGTAGCTTAAGGAATTGAAATATGCTGGTGCAGTTACTTGATGTTGGAACTACGAATACTCTACATAACTGTAAAATAATGTTACATGGAGCTTTCAACCTTCCACATTTACATCACGTGTAAATATTATCGCGGCAGTCAGAAGGAAAAAGTGGAACAGATCTTGACTGATTATTTGGTGGTGTAGATTGTAGTGCCGCAGATTAGTCAAATCTGGATGTTAGAGTTAACCTAGTTGCATGAGAAGTACACCTCCATTCCAAGTTACAGACTTACAGTGAAAACTTGGTGGATGCTAAGAGTTTTCAGAAAGTCTTGAAAACTGCAGTATTTGAGGAGGGTGATATTCTATTAATACGTGAAATCGCAAGTTGAAAATCATATTCATATGGGAGATACATAAAAAACAAATCAGCATGAATATTGATGTTTACTCCCTCTATCCATATATATAAGGCCTAATGCATTTTTCAAGCCTAACTTTGACCACATATTAGAGCAATAATATATGACATGCAAGTTACACAAAGCATACCGTCAAATTCGTGTGTAGAAGGAGCTTCCAATGATATAACTTTCACATTATACATCTCATGTACTATTCATCTTATCAATAGTCAAAGGTAATCTCGAAAAATGCATTAGGCCCTATATATATGGATGGAGGGAATAACTGTTTTTGTCTTCCAGTGGATATTTTGCCCTAGTTTTTCTGTATGATGTTTAATGAACACTATCCACTTTTGAATTATAAATGTGTGCTGTAGCATCTAACAGGCAATTGCAGGGGGTCATTTGGTTCATTTTTATTATACTGGCGGTGACCCACAATTTCACATATTACCCTGTTTGTTGTTGATACAGGTTAGCTTGAAGCGCCACAGATGGCATAGGAAAGTGTTGAAGACAAAAGACCCAATTGTTGTCTCTATTGGTTGGAGACGTTTTCAAACAACGCCTGTATATGCAATAGAGGATCGAAATGGCCGGCACCGCATGCTCAAATACACTCCAGAGCATATGCATTGCTTTGCTATGTTCTGGGGGCCACTGGCTCCACCAAAAAGCGGTGTACTAGCAGTCCAGAGTCTTTCCAGCAACAAGGTACATTCATTGATCAGTTCACACCAGTCCATAGATGGTTAGTGGTAAATAAGAAAAAATATGCTTGGTGTGACATTTAGGCATGTTATTTTCTAACAAATGTTCCTGTTTTTAATATCCTCAAGAGACAGTGATAATCAAAATCAGAGCTATCATAGTCGCAGACAAGTGACAACAGCCTAGTATCATAATCATCTAATCACAACCAAATTGAATGGAATCTTCAATTGTTGTGTTGCCAAGGCCCTGACTTATGTCCCCGACTTTATTTTCTCCACGTTTCATGCTTTCTCTTCTAAGACAAAAGTTGAACTCACCATTTCTCTGAAGAAGTTAGGCACTATGAATGCCATGGAAAGCTAGTCAGGAGTGACCATCATTTTATTGGATGGACATGTTCACTAAGTGTCTGTCACTGTAACATGCATCTCGGAGTTTCAGTTTGCACTACTTGATAATAGTTTGTAGTTTCATTCTGTTTTAGCAATAGTCATTTTTAGTATATTTACTGATATGCTTTGCAATGATGCTTGCACATTCACGCAGGTACCATTTAGAATTACTGCAACTGGTTGGGTTCAGGAATTCAACAATACTGCCCGAATTATGAAGAAGATCAAGCTCACAGGCGCACCATGCAAGATATTTAAGAAAACCGCCTTAATTAAAGGGATGTTCACATCTGATCTAGAGGTTGCTAGGTTTGAAGGTGCAGCAATTCGGACAGTAAGTGGAATCCGAGGACAAGTTAAGAAGGTAATACATGAAAGGGCTTGCTTGAATAATCCGTGGTAGTTATTTATAGCATCTTATGATTTGATGAATCTAATCGTCTAATTTTATGCCTCCACAATTTCTCAACATTTTTATATCGTTGCATTGTCTTTGGTCTTGTAATGGACATGTAAGATGTAACAGCACACAAAGTGGCCTGGCTAGGAAACAAACCTTTTGCATACACATTTTTTTCCTCTCCTTGATCAAACCAAATTGAAGATCTTGAGAATGACCAACTATCGTCTCATGGGCTAGGTTTATAGCTAAACTCCCAAGTTTTAGTAGTTCTTAACTAGAACCTTTTAGCTTTTCGGGGACGCCAATGGAAGTGATAACTGTACAGAACCTTGAAAACTACGAGCGGACATTATAAAACTCTCAATCTGTCCCTGTCATATCTATAATTATGGTTTTGGAGAGATTTGTGAAGGGGATATTTGGCAGCGCCAATGGACAAGTCGAAGTAGTATGTGCTTGTACTTGTCCGTCCTTATCTTCTCTACCCCTAGTAAGTTTTTTTTTGTGGATATACCCCTAGTAAGTTGATGCCTAAAAAGGCGGACAGTAACAAGGCGTTTCATAGAAATCTAGTACAAGCACGAGGTCATGATAAATGTATGGCTGTCAACCAGCTGAACCAGAGCGAATACAACCAAACTCAGCTTGAGCTCGTTTTTTTTTACCATGAGCGTATTAACCCAAAGGTTAACTCAGACTCGGCTCGTAAAACCTCGGGTTGGGTCGCTGAGGACTCGACAAAGCTTGAGCTTTGCTTTACTCAGGCTCTTGGAGAATCATCATTATCTTCTGACCAGAACATTTGCTCAGAAACTAGGCACTACTGGTCTACTAAAGAAATGTTGCAAACCTAATTCTCATAGATGGTACCGCAACTTCAATCTTCTGCAGTGGCCAAGGTGGGAACCAATAAACTGGGCACCAGGCTGTGCAGGTTGTGCTTCGCTGTTTGCTGCAGGGAGCATTCAATGTGAATGATCCATAATGGGCTGCAAAGAGACTGTCATGGGCCAATTGAAGAATGTTCACGGGCTAGTCCAAGGAGGTTGTAGGCAGCGAATTGAGTTGTAACATCCAAGTTAGAATCTGTTGCCGTTAGAAACAACTGGGCTTTAATAACACGGGCTAAATGGATGTATCTAGCACTTACATCCATTTCAGCATCAATTAATATGGGACGGAGGGAGTATCATTTTAGATTTTGGTAAGTTAGCAACTTCAGAATTGTGTGGGCTAGTTTAGGTGTTATTTGTAGCTCTAAGAAAACTAATAAATAATAAAGGAAGTGAAAAAACGTGGGCCATGTAGGCACCCCTATTGATGTATGTTTATTAGTAGATTGGAATCTTATCTGGATTCTGTGTAAGCACATTAGTTTGTTTTTGCTGTTGGAGAGGAAACTTCAAGGTCAATCTGGACTATGGAAACCCTGAAGCTGACAAATTCATCATTTTTCTGGTAATTTAAATATTCAAATGTAGGCACTAAATAGTATTCTGTTACAGGCAGCAAAGATCGAACCAGGAGATGCATTAAGGAGAAAAGGGGAAAATACGGAAGGCATTGCGAGGTGCACATTTGAGGACAAAGTTCTTATGAGTGACATTGTCTTCATGCGAGCATGGGTCAACTTTGAAGTTCCCACCTACTGTAATCTTGTGACCACTTCTCTTCAACCCCGAGATCAGATGTGGCAAGGCATGAGAACCACTGCTGAGTTGCGGAAGGCACACAACATACCTATTCCACACAACAAAGACTCGGTTTACAAGGTTGTGAGCCTTAATTTCTTGTCAGGAACCCTTTCTCGCTCTTAATATCCTTTTTTACCATCTCTCTCACATGTTATCATGGCAGGGTATTGAGCGGAAAGTGCGGAAGTTCAACGCCATAGAGGTCCCTAGAAAACTGCAACCTTTGCTTCCTTTTAAATCAAAGCCGAAGGATAGGCCTAAGGGCAAGAAAGGATCAGCTGTGGACATGATACCGGAGATTATGAATATTGGCGAGAAGAAGATACATGGAGCTCTTCAACAGTTGCATCTGTTAAAGCATGAAAAGGTGACATGTTATGTGCACATGAGCATATTCTAACTTGATGCATTGTTGTGCGTGGTGCTTATCATCCGCTTGATTTATGCAGACGAGGAAGGAGAAAATCAAGCGCGGGCTGCAGAAGAAAGCTCACGAGGCGCAGAAAGCCAAGACGGATGAGATAACAAGGAAGCGGCAGAGGGAAGATAGGCGTGAGAGATACAGGGAAGAAGATAAGAAAAAGAAGCGCGCCCGAAAGTAGGCGCGGAAGATACAAGGGGTCTGTCTCTGCACGCGCGTTTCCATGACATAGAAGCACCAGCCAGAGCACTGTCTACCCAAGACATGTTACTCCACTGGCACGGCTGGCAGCAGACGACTCATGAAACCTCTAGTAGCGTTCTAGTTGGAGATGCATGTGATATTGCTAGTCACTCGCAAAAAGTTATGGCCAGTGACACCATGTTCACCGGTAAGCGTGTACCTCTGTGAATTTTGTCACCCTTACGAGTGACTAGCTGGGATCGTATGTTGAATTGTAAGTTGAGAGACAGAACAGTTGGCCAATTTTGTTTCGTCAGGTTTTGTAACGGTGGAGCTTTGAGAGATGTTGACATTGGTTCTGATTGGCTGGTGTTTTTTCGACATGTGGACCTGCCCTTGTATGATTGGCTACTTTCTTTTGTATGCAACGTTTACGTATACTAGATGACCCGGTTGCGCCAATGGCGCAAGAACCCAGTTAGTAGCAATGTTAGTAGTGAATAGGTAGGGGATGTAGCTACAAACATAATGCAATGTGAATTTATCACAGATAGTAGAGTGAGGTAGATCGTTTTACAGAAACACGTACATAGGCTGCTGTAGAGCTTATTTAGTAATCTTCTTAGTCTGACTGGTTTTCAGGTGTGAACGTACGAATAAGCAGTGTCATTGTCGTATAATGCTTGCATGGTATACTTCCATAGGTACTTGAAGGCTCATGTGGCAAATGTAACAATTGATGTGTAATTTTTGGTCGATGCTAGGCGTAAGCCGGTTGATAACTCGCAATTATCGTCCGCCTTGATAACCGTCCGATCATGCACATCATAGCCGTTCACTCAAAGTCCCACGGATCCCACTTCCTCTCAGATGCACATGTTCGCCTCACGCGCCACAGCACAACGCCCAGTCGCCCACTGTCCCGCTACGATGCAACGGACGTCGATGTTGCCAGAGCTACGATGCAGCGGTCGCTGACGCCTCCGTACTTGTGATGCAGCGGTCGTCGACGCCGCCGAAGTTGCGCTGCAGCGGCCGCGACGCCGTTGGAGCAGTGATGCAGCAGTCGTGGACGCCGCCGGAGTTTGCGCTGCAGCGGCCGCGACGTCGTCGGAGCAGTGATGCAGCAGCCGCGCCGCCTCCAGAGTTGCTATGTAGCAGCCGCCAGCCTTGCCGAAGCTGCAATGCAGCGGTCGTCGACGCCACCGGTGTTGTGATGCAGCGGTGGCGACGCTGTCGGAGCTGCTATACATCGGTCGCCGGAGCTGCAATGCAAACGGTCGTCGACGCCACCGGTGTTGTGATGCAGCGGCCTTGATGCAGCCGGAGCTGCAATGCAACGGTCGCCGACGCCGCCGGAGTTGTGATGCAGCGGCCGCCGGAGCTGCAATGCAACGGAAGTCGACGTCACCGGAGTTGTGATGCAGCGGCCGCCGGAGCTGCAATGCAACGGACGTCGACGTCGCCGGAGTTGTGATGAAGCGGCCGCCGGAGCTGCAATGCAACGGACGTCGACGTCGCCGGAGTTGTGATGCAGTGGCCGCGACGCCACCGGTGCTATGATGGAGTGGGCGTCTATGTTGGCTGTTGTGGACGAGTTGCGTCGCAGCCAGAGCAACCCTGCGACGAGGTGTCCTCGCAGTAGGAGTAGCGCCGAGCCGTCGACGAGGTGCACCGCAGCATGGCGGTGACGGGCGAATTGCTGCGTCGCGGCACGATGGCCGTGGGTGAGCGGGGCATCGCATCGCCGGCAGCAACGACGAGCGGCCGCCTCCTCACACATGTTGTGTCGCCCATGCTAGGTTGCAGCACCACGGTGGTGGCGCTTGGGGCTTCAGCACCCACCTTTTGCGGCGAGGATGTAGTAGGTGGTGGGCGCCGTCGATCCTCCCTGGTTCTCTGTAGCGGGGCGGGGTGGCCGGCGTTGCCATGGGAGCTCTCTCCTTCGAGCGGGATGAGCAGAGATGGGGAGGAGAAAAAGACGAGTGGCGAAGTCGTGCGGAGGAGAAGGGACGCGAAGAGATAAGGCCGGCCGGCGGTAGATGGGCCAGAGGACACATGGCAAGCAACGCGGGAGGCTTACGTTTGTTATTATCAGCAGGTGGAAACAGAGCGTTTTCCGTAATTTTTTCGCAGCGATGAGACGCTTCGATTTTCTGACTTGATCTTTGTAAAGCTTCACTTTGTTACCCCATGTGCAATGATCATCAAAGCTTCCAGCCAGGTTCCCCTACGAATGATTTTTAAAATGGCTGGTGTAAGCATAAGTATGTACTGGTATTAGAAGATCGAATGAAAACATTGTTTGGACGTACGGATTATGGGCTTAATTGCAGGTGCTGATGTTTATAATTAGTAGGAGGTTTTTGAAAGATTAGCATCTATAGGAAGACAAATTAAATAAGGCATAATGGTATTACAGTGGCACAGGTAGATGGTTATGTTACCGAAAAAGGTAGATGGTTATGTACCATCGGATGTGTGCTTTCTTGCGATGATGTGAAGGGCCTGTGTAATTTTGAACAGTAAGATGCCTAAAAGGTGAATATAAGTAGGAGGTTAAAAAGGGAAAATTAGCAGATTGCACTTACCACAACCATCACAGATGTTGATAACAGCTGGTTTGTATTTGCTGCGCCGCCGGAGTGAGATTACATTGTTAAGCTGATGAAGTGATTCAGAAGACCCGCCATCATTACTGCCGTCACTGATGTTGATAACAGAAAATTTGGCAATGCATTGTGCCATAGTTTCCTATGATCTAAACCGGTTGAAGACACGAAGCGTTCATGTATCTTCCTTTGATCACGAACCGGTTGGAGACATGAAGTGTTCAAAATTTAATTATAATATGATCAAGGACAGAACCAAAACTAAGGTCCCAAGGAAAAGCAGTATTATCACTATGCTAAATATACATTTCAAACGCGTGTCAAATAAACTGGATCTAAAGATAGTGGTCGGGTGTAAGCCAAGTATTGGAAGAGTGAGCATATAAGCATACCACACAACAATCTAAGCAGCAAATAACCGATAATTAAATGCACAGGATGATCTTAGAGGATTACATAAGATCCAAAAGGATGATAAACACATAAGTCTTGGTAGGCATTTATACTAATATTAAGTTATATAACAAGGGACTCTTGCAACTTGCTTATATTAGGTAGACGATCAGGCACAGTTCCTTGGAAGTGCATTTGAAGGCGAAAGCATATGCTTACCCTCTGTTCATGCTAGATGACCCGTTGCGCCGATGGTGCAAAGGGCGAGAGCAAACCATGCAAGTTAGAATACTTAGGAACCGATATTCTTTAAACATAAGGAAGTAGTTTATAAGAAGCGCTATCCTAAAATAAGTGTCTCAACTTTATACTAATTTTAGTGCAAAATTATATTAAGATTGAGGTATTTATTTTGAGACGGAGGGAGTACATTGATAATAGGTCCATAGGCTCAAAGAAAGTCATGAGCTTAGTTTATGGTAAGCAAAACTACAAAGGCAGAGATACATCATGTAGATTGCTTTGATCACTCAACTTCTGGTAACTAAGATATGTAGTCTTTCGTCGTCCTAATAGTTAACTTTTTGCCTCTTCTCTTTCATGCCGCTTCTGTATAATCAAATTGTAGAATAAATGAATAGGAAGACCGATCGTAGTTGTACCCACCATTTGGGGGGGAACTTTGAACGGTGACCATTGTCTCAGGTCCTTGTTTTCCTCGATGAACAAATCTATGTAAGATAAAGTGTTAGTATTGAATACATACAATGTGCTAGAAATTTGATTACAAATAATAATCAGATTACCTTATCAAAGGTTATGGAAGAGAGTATTGACTACATGTTCCATTGGTGTCGAAGATCACCTCATCATCTAAGCACATGGCAGGTATGTTTGGTGGGATGTTCCTTAGTAGGAATAATGTCTCTCACATTCTATCCCCGTCCAGATGGTGCGTATAGCATTGTCGACGGGCGTATGGAGGTGTGTCTCCGTCGGATCTCATGGGATTCGGTCGGTGCTGGTCTTTGGTGGATCTGTTTGGATTCAGTATTCGTTCGTGTTCGTTTGGGTGTGTATAGGTTTGATCATTCCGATTTTACAACTTTCTTCGTTAGTGATGGTTGCGGCTCCGTTACACCGCTCCTATGTGGCCTTAGAATGACGACTTCCTGACTGTTTACTACAAAAAGTTTCTCCAGCTTTGACGAGGGAGGGGCGATGATAGCGGCGCACCTTCGGCTTGCCCCAGTGTTCGTAGTCGTCGTCAAGTGGTCCACGGACCTAGTAATAATTTTTATTATCTTTGGTGTCCTTTGTGCTCCCATAGTTGAATATGAATAGATTGGAAGTTTCTCACGCAAAGAAAGCATATCTTTATTATCACCTTTATCTTTACCTTTATAAATCATTAATCTCCATAGGGGTAGGAGCTCCCTTGTTCAATTGAGGGGTACGATTTTGACCGGGTCATCACGCTTGTTTCTGCAACATCACACTTGTTTATGTGAATAAAAGCTCTTCGAGAATATAGACCCTCAAAAAGGAAAAACACTCCTTGGGAATGGATGGTTGGGACCGCTCCGACATGTGTTTTCATTCTATCGCTTGCTGTTCGGGGAGAGTAAACTCTAGGTGGCTAGGGAAAACTCTCCCCTCGAAACTTCACCGGCGAGCCCGTGGATTCACCTTCCCTTTTCTGCCGCTCCGTCGATCGGTGGTGGGAATGGGAATCTCGGTGCCTTCGATCCGGTTAGTAGTTTAGGTCACGTTTTTTAGTCCTCGCAGGTGCGACACTCGAGCGGATGGCGGCGCTACTTCTTCGAGTTTGTCTTTCATGTCCCGATCCTACTCAAGTTCGTCCATTTGAACATAGCCGACGAAGCTCTGGCATAGATTCCTATCGTCTCCTTGGGGTGATGAGGTTAGGGTTTCTCGTCATGTGGCGGGAATTGGTGTCAGATGCTTCAGATATAGGCAAGGGTTCAACAATGACGACTACAACTCCAGGTATTGAACAAGGTGCACATGCATGAAGACTTCTCGGCTATCATTGACCAGGTCAAGCCGGCTCACGTAGGGGAGCGGCAACAGCGGCGCGTCAGCGACAGTAGTGGCTATGCGATGGTATTGGAATCTCAATGTAGTTTTTATTATGTTTGATATGATTTGTATTTTCAGTGAACATTGATAATAGATATGGATAATTTTTGGAAAAAATAATTGAGTGCTAAGATTTTGACCAGTTGTCACACTTGTTTATGTGAATAAAACATATTCCCCGGTCCCATAACGTAAGATGTTTTTTAACACTGATGTAGTGTCAAAAGGTATTTTATATTATGAGACGGAGGGAGTACCTGAGAATAATAGACCCTTTAAAAAGAAAAGAAAAACCCCTTGCGAGTAGATTTTTTTCTCCCCTTGGAATAGATGGCTGGCACCTACGAGCGCTCGGATATGCATTTTCCCGGTGGGCCACAACGTTCACGGGTGCAAGTAGCAGTGGGACACAACATTCACGGGTGGACGGGTGCAAGCGTTGTGGGCCACAATGGTTCGGCGTGAGCAAGCGGTAGTCTCCCACCGGATAAGCCACCATGCCACGCGTGTCTGGTGTGTGTGGGTTTGGCTGTGCGCGTGTCCTCTCATCGGGGCAGCCACTCAGTTCAGCTCTGGACAGAGGAGACTGGCGATTTGGATCCGCCGTAGTGTTGTTCTGGCAATCGGTGCTGCTTTTCCCGGCTGCTTCTTGGGCAGAGGAGGTTCCGGTCGTCGGTGCTGCTTTCCCCGGCTGCTTCTTGGGTGGAGGAGGTTCCGGCCGTAGGTGCTGCTTTCCCCGGTTGCTTCTTGGGCGGAGGGGGGAGCTCGGTCCATCTGTTTGCCCAACCGCCCGGATCCATGGACCATGGGGATATGAAGGAAATATGCCCTAGAGGCAATAATAAAAATTATTATTTATTTCCTTATTTCATGATAAATGTTTATTATTCATGCTAGAATTGTATTAACCGGAAACATAATACATGTGTGAATACATAGACAAACAGGGTGTCACTATGCCTCTACTTGACTAGCTCGTTGATCAAAGATGGTTAAGTTTCCTAACCATAGACATAAGTTGTCATTTGATTAATGGGATCACATCATTAGGAGAATGATGTGATTGACTTGACCCATCCCGTTAGCTTAGCACTTGATCGTTTAGTTTGTTGCTATTGCTTTCTTCATGACTTATACATGTTCATATGACTACGAGATTATGCAACTCCCGTTTACCAGAGGAACACTTTGTGTGCTACCAAACGTCACAACGTAACTGGGTGATTATAAAGGTGCTCTACAGGTGTCTCTGAAGGTACTTATTGGGTTGGCGTATTTCGAGATTAGGATTTGTCACTCCAATTGTCGGAGAGGTATCTCTGGTCCCACTCGGTAATGCACATTACTATAACCCTTGCAAGCATTGCAACTAATGAGTTAGTTGCGGGATGATGTATTACGGAATGAGTAAAGAGACTTGCCGGTAACGAGATTGAACTAGGTATTGAGATACCGACGATCGAATCTTGGGCAAGTAACATACCGATGACAAAGGGAACAATGTATGTTGTTATGCGGTCTGACCGATAAAGATCTTTGTAGAATATGTAGGAGCCAATATGGGCATCCAGGTATCGCTATTGGTTATTGACCAGAGAGGTGCCTCGGTCATGTCTACATACTTCTCAAACCCGTAGGGTCCGCACGCTTAATGTTCGTTGACGATATAGTACTATGAGTTATGTATGTTGGTGACCGAATGTTGTTCGGAGTTCCGGATAAGATCACGGACATGACGAGGAACTCCGGAATGGTCCTGAGATAAAGATTGATATATGGGATAATAGTGTTTGGACTCCGGAAGGGTTCCGGAATTCACCGGAAGGGGTTCCGAATGTTTCCCGAAATGTTTGGGTACAAGAACACTTTATTTGGGCCAAAGGAGAAAGCCCACAAGGTTTTTGGAAAGCGCAAAAAGAAGTTTTGCGGAGTCTAGGGGCCAGACGCCGGGAACCCTGACGTCTGGCCCTGGAGTCCGAGAAGAACTCTTGCCTTTCGGGTGAAACCGACTTTGTGGAGGCTTTTACTCCAAGTTTCGACCCCAAGGCTCAACATATAATTAGAGGGGTAGGGCTAGCACCCAAGACACATGAAGAAACACCAAGCCATGTGTCGGCAACCCCGTCCCCTCTAGTTTGTCCTCTGTCATAGTTTTCGTAGTGCTTAGGCGAAGCCCTGCGGAGATTGTTCTTCACCAACACCGTCACCATGCCGTCGTGCTGCCGGAACTCATCTACTACTTCACCCTGTTGGGTTTCGTAGTAATTTCAAAAAAATTCCTACGGACACGCAAGATCATGTGATGCATAGCAACGAGAGGGGAGAGTGTTGTCTACGTACCCACGCAGACCGACTGCGGAAGCGTTGACACAACGTAGAGGAAGTAGTTGTACGTCTTCACGATCCAACCGATCAAGCATCGAAACTACGGCACCTCCGAGTTCGAGCACACGTTCAGCTCGATGACGATCCCTGGACTCCGATCCAGCAAAGTGTCGGGGAAGAGTTCCTTCAGCACGACGGCGTGGTGACGATCTTGATGTACTACAGCAGCAGGGCTTCGCCTAAACTCCGCTACATTATTATCGAGGACTATGGTGGCTGGGGGCACCGCACACGGCTAAGGAATAGATCACGTGGATCAACTTCTGTGTTCTAGGGTGCCTCTTCCTCAGTATATAAAGGACTAGAGGGGGGAGGCTGGCCGGCCAAGGTGTGGCGCGCCAGGAGAGTCCTACTCCCTCCGGGAGTAGGATTCCCCCCCCAATCCTAGATGGAATAGGATTCGTGGAGGGGGAAAAGAGGAGGAGGGGGCCGGCCACCTCTCCTAGTCCTAATAGGACTAGGGGAAGGGGGAGGCGCGCAGCCCATGTAGGGCTGCCTCTTCTCTTTTCCACTAAGGCCCATCATGGCCCATTTAGCTCCCGGGGGGTTCCGGTAACCTTCCCGGTACTCCGGTAAAATCCCGATTTCACCCGGAACACTTCCGATATCCAAACATAGGCTTCCAATATATCAATATTTACGTCTCGACCATTTCGAGACTCCTCGTCATGTCCGTGATCACATCCGGGACTCCGAACAACCTTCGGTACATCAAAATGCATAAACTCATAATATAACTATCATCGTAACCTTAAGCGTGCGGACCCTACGGGTTCGAGAACAATGTAGACATGACCGAGACACGTCTCCGGTCAATAACCAATAGCGGGACCTGGATGCCCATATTGGCTCCTACATATTCTACGAAGATCTTTATCGGTCAGACCGCATAACAACATACGTTGTTCCCTTTGTCATCGGTATGTTACTTGCCCGAGATTCGATCGTCGGTATCCAATACATAGTTCAATCTCGTTACCGGCAAGTCTCTTTACTCGTTCTGTAATACATCATCCCGCAACTAACTCATTAGTTGCATGCTTGCAAGGCTTATGTGATGTGCATTACCGAGAGGGCCCAGAGATACCTCTCCGACAATCGGAGTGACAAAACCTAATCTCGAAATACGCCAACCCAACATGTACCTTTGGAGACACCTGTAGTACTCCTTTATAATCACCCAGTTACGTTGTGACGTTTGGTAGTACCCAAAGTGTTCCTCCAGTAAACGGGAGTTGCATAATCTCATAGTTACAGGAACATGTATAAGTCATGAAGAAAGCAATAGCAACATACTAAATGATCAGGTGCTAAGCTAATGGAATGGGTCATGTCAATCAGATCATTCACACATGTATTATGTTTCCGGTTAATACAATTCTAGCATGAATAATAAACCTTTTATCATGATTATAAGGAAATAAATAATAACTTTATTATTGCCTCTAGGGCATATTTCCTTCACACCCCTCTTGCTGGATCGAGAAGGCGAGGACGTCACCGAGCCGAACGTGTGCAGAACTCGGAGGTGTCGTGCTTTCGGTACTTGGATCGGTCGGATCGTGAAGACGTACGACTACATCAACCGCGTTGATATAACGCTTCCGCGAACGGTCTACGAGGGTACGTAGACAACACTCTTCCCTCTCGTTGCTATGCATCACCATGATCCTGCGTGTGCGTAGAATTTTTTTTTGAAATTACTATGTTCCCCAACAATGGCATCCGAGCCAGGTTTTATGCGTAGATGTCATATGCACGAGTAGAACACAAGTGAGTTGTGGGCGATACAAGTCATACTGCTTACCAGCATGTCATACTTTGGTTCGGCGGTATTGTTGGATGAAGCGATCCGGACCGACATTACGCGTACGCTTACGCGAGACTGGTTTTACCGCCGTGCTATGCACACAGGTGACTAGCGGGTGTCAGTTTCTCCAACTTTAGTTGAACCGAGTGTGGCTATGCCCGGTCCTTACGAAGGTTAAAACAACACCAACTTGACAAACTATCGTTGTTGTTTTGATGCGTAGATAAGAATGGTTCTTGCTAAGCCCAGTAGCAGCCACGTAAAACTTGCAACAACAAAGTAGAGGACGTCTAACTTGTTTTTGCAGGGCATGTTGTATGTGATATGGTCAAGACATGATGCTAAATTTTATTGTATGAGATGATCATGTTTTGTAACCGAGTTATCGGCAACTGGCAGGAGCCATATGGTTGTCGCTTTATTGTATGCAATGCAATCGCCCTGTAATGCTTTACTTTATCACTAAGTGGTAGCGATAGTCGTAGAAGCATAAGATTGGCGAGACGACAACGATA
Organism: Triticum urartu; assembly: GCF_003073215.2. Lineage (NCBI taxonomy): Eukaryota > Viridiplantae > Streptophyta > Magnoliopsida > Poales > Poaceae > Triticum > Triticum urartu. Next base: position 396,201,982 of record NC_053025.1, read on the forward strand.
CTACGATGAAGATCAAGGTGTCGCGCCGGTGACGATGGTGATCATGACGGTGTTTCGGAGATGGAGATCACAAGCATAAGATGATGATGGCCATATCATATCACTTATATTGATTGCATGTGATGTTTATATTTTATGCATCTTATCTTGCTTTGATTGACGGTAGCATTATAAGATGATCTCTCACTAAATTTCAAGATAAAAGTGTTCTCCCTGAGTATGCACCATTGCCAAAGTTCGTCGTGCCCAAACACCACGTGATGATCGGGTGTGATAAGCTCTACGTCCATCTACAACGGGTGTAAGCCAGTTTTGCACACACAGAATACTCAGGTTAAATTTGACGAGCCTAGCATATGCAAATATGGCCTCGGAACACTGAGACCGAAAGGTCGAGCGTGAATCATATAGTAGATATGATCAACATAGTGATGTTCACCATTGAAAGCTACTCCATTTCACGTGATGATCGGTTATGGTTTAGTTGATTTGGATCACGTGATCACTTAGAGGATTAGAGGGATGTCTATCTAAGTGGGAGTTCTTAAGTAATATGATTAATTGAACTTAAATTTATCATGATCTTAGTCCTGGTAGTATTAGCATATCTATGTTGTAGATCAATAGCTCGCGTTTAGCTCCCCTGTTTTATTTTTGATATGTTCCTAGAGAAAACTAAGTTGAAAGATGTTAGTAGCAATGATGCGGATTGGATCCATGATCTGAGGTTTATCCTCATTGCTGCATAGAAGAATTATGTCCTTGATGCACCGCTAGGTGACAAACCTATTGCAGGAGCAGATGCAGATGTTATGAACGTTTGGCTAGCTCAATATGATGACTACTTGATAGTTTAGTGCACCATGCTTAAACGGCTTAGAATCGGGACTTCAAAGACGTTTTGAACGTCATGGACCATATGAGATGTTCTAGGAGTTGAAGTTAATATTTCAAGCAAATACCAGAGTTGAGAGATATGAAGTCTCCAACAAGTTCTATAGCTAAAAGATGGAGGAGAATAGCTCAAGCAGTGAGCATGTGCTCAGATTGTCTGGGTACTACAATCACTTAAATCAAGTGGGAGTTAATCTTCCAGATAAAATAGTGATTGACAAAATTCTCTAGTCACCATCACCAAGTTAGTAGAACTTCGTGATGAACTATAATATGCAAGGGATAACGGAAACGAATCCCAAGCTCTTCGTGATGTTGAAATTGACGAATGTAGAAATCAAGAAAAGCATCAAGTGTTGATGGTAAACAAAACCACTAGTTTCAAGTAAAGGGACAAAGGGAAGAAAGGGGAACTTCAAGAAGAACGGCAAGCAAGTTGCTGCTCAAGTGAAAAAACCCAAGTCTGGACCTAAGCCTGAAATTGAGTGCTTCTTCTGCAAAGGGACTGGTCACTGGAAGCGGAACTACCCCAAGTAATTGGCGGATAAGAAGGATGGCAAAGTGAACATAGGTATATTTGATATACATGTTATTGATGTGTACTTTACTAGTGTTTATAGCAACCCCTCAGTATTTGTTACTAGTTCAGTTGCTAAGAATAGCAACTCGAAACGGGAGTTGCAGAATGAACAGAGACTAGTTAAGGGTGAAGTGACGATGTGTATTGGAAATGGTTCCAAGATTGATATGATCATCATCGCACACTCCCTATACTTTCGGGATTAGTGTTAAACCTAAAATAAATGTTATTTAGTGTTTGCATTGAGCATGAATATGATTGGATCATGTTTATTGCAATACGGTTATTCATGTAAGTTAGAGAATAATTGTTGTTCTGTTTACATGAATAAAACCTTCCATGGTCATACACCCAATGAAAATGGTTTGTTGGATCTCGATCGTGGTGATACACATTTTCATAATATTGAAGCCAAAAGATGCAAAGTTAATAATGATAGTGCAACTTATTTGTGGCACTGCCATATTGGTGTAAAACCCATGATGAAAATCCATGTTGATGGGCTTTTGGAATCACTTGATTATGAATCAGTTGATGCTTGTGAACCATGCCTCATAGGCAAGATGACTAAGACTCCGTTCTCCGGAACAATGGAGCGAGCAACAGATTTGTTGAAAATCATACATACTGATGTATGTGGTCCGATGAATATTGAGGCTCGCGGCAGGTATCATTATTTTCTGATCTTCACAGATAATTTGAGGAGATATGAGTATATCTACTTGATGAAACACAAGTCTGAAACATTTGAAAAGTTCAAAGAATTTCAGAGTGAAGTGGAGAATCATCGTAAAAAAATAAAAGTTTCTATGATATGATCGCAAAAGTAAAATATTTGAGTTATGAGTTTGGCCTTCAGTTAAAACAATGTGAAATAGTTTCACTACTCACGCCACCTGGAACACCACAGTGTAATGATGTGTCCGAACGTCGTAACCATACTTTATTAGATACGGTGCGATCTATGATATCTCTCACCGATTTACCACTATCGTTTTGGGGTTATGCGTTAGAGACAGCTACATTCACATTAAAGAGGGCACCATCTAAATCCGTTGAGATGACACCGTATGAACTATGGTTTGGCAAGAAACTAAGCTGTCGTTTCTTAAAGTTTGAGGTTGCAATGCTTATGTGAAAAAGTTTCAACCTGATAAGCTCAAACCCAAATGTTGGGTACACCTTCTATCACAGATCCAAAGGCAAGTTATTCATTGCTGAGAATGGATCCTTTCTAGAGAAGGAGTTTCTCTCGAAATAAATGAGTGGGAGGAAAGCAGAACTTGATGAGGTAACTGTACCTGCTCCCTTATTGGAAAGTAGTTCATCACATAAATCTGTTCCTGTGACTACTACACCAATTAGTGAGGAAGCTAATGATGATGATCATGTAACTTCAGATCAAGTTACTACCGAACCTCGTAGGTAAACCAGAGTGAGATCCGCACCAGAGTGGTACGGTAATCCTGTTCTGGAGGTCATGTTACTTGACCATGATGAACCTACGAACTATGAGGAAGAGATGATGAGCCCAGATTCTGCGAAATGGCTTGAGGCCATGAAATCTGAGATGAGATCCATGTATGAGAACAAAGTGTGGACTTTGATTGACTTGCCCAATGATCGACGAGCCATTGAGATTAAATGGATCTTCAAGAGGAAGACGGACGCTGATAGTAGTGTTACTATCTACAAAGCTAGAATTGTCGCAAAAGGTTTTCTACAAGTTCAAGGTATTGACTACGATGAGAGTTTCTCACTCGTATCTATGCTTAAGTCTATCCAAATCATGTTAGCAAGTGCCGCATTTTATGAAATCTGGCAAATGGATAAACAAAACTGCATTCCTTAATGGATTTATTAAAGAAGAGTTGTATATGATGCAACCAGAAGGTTTTGTCAATCCTAAAGGTGCTAACAAAATATGCAAACTCCAGCGATCCATCTATGGACTGGTGCAAGCATCTCGGAGTTGGAATATACGCTTTGATAAGTTGATCAAAGCATATAGTTTTATACAGACTTGCGGTGAAGCCTGTATTTACAAGAAATTTAATGTACGGTAGAAGATAGAAAGAGAATGAAAGTCATTCCCTATGCCTTGGCCATAGATTCTATAAAATATGCCATGCTGTGTACCAGATCTATTGTATACCCTACACTGTTTTTGGCAAGGGAGTACAATAGTGATCTAGGAGTAGATCACTGGACAGTGGTCAAAATTATCCTTAGTAAAATAAGGGTATGTTTCTCGATTATGGAAGTGACAAAAAGGTTCGTCATAAAAGGTTACGTCGATGCAAATTTTGACACTAATCCAGATGACTCTAAGTCTCAATCTGGACACATTTTGAAAGTGGGAGCAATTAGCTAGAGTAGCTCCGTGCAGAGCATTGTTGACATAGAAATTTGCTGTGATTGACTTGACCCATTCCGTTAGCTTAGCACTTGATCGTTTAGTTTGTTGCTATTGCTTTCTTCATGAGTTATACATGTTCCTATGACTATGAGATTATGCAACTCCCGTTTACCAGAGGAACACTTTGTGTGCTACCAAACGTCACAACGTAACTGGGTGATTATAAAGGTGCTCTACAGGTGTCTCTGAAGGTACTTGTTGGGTTGGCGTATTTAGAGATTAGGATTTGTCACTCCAATTGTCGGAGAGGTATCTCTGGGCCCACTCGGTAATGCACATCACTATAAGCCTTGCAAGCATTGCAACTAATGAGTTAGTTGCAGGATGATGTATTACAGAACGAGTAAAGAGACTTGCCGGTAACGAGATTGAACTAGGTATTGAGATACCGACGATCGAATCTCGGGCAAGTAACATACCGATGACAAAGGGAACAACGTATGTTGTTATGCGGTCTGACCGATAAAGATCTTCGTAGAATATGTAGGAGCCAATATGGGCATCCAGGTCCCGCTATTGGTTATTGACCAGAGAGGTGTCTTGGTCATGTCTACATAGTTCTCGAACCCATAGGGTCCGCACGCTTAACATTCGTTGACGATATAGTACTATGAGTTATGTATGTTGGTGACCGAATGTTGTTCGAAGTTACGAATAAGATCACGGACATGACGAGGAACTCTGAAATGGTCCGGAGATAAAGATTGATATATGGGATAATAGTGTTTGGACTCCGGAAGGGGTTCCGGATGTTTCCCGAAATGTTTGGGTACAAGAACACTTTATTTGGGCCAAAGGGGAAAGCCCACAAGGTTTTTGGAAAGCGCAAAAGGAAGTTTTGCGGAGTCCAGGGGCCAGACGCCAGGGTCCCTGGCATCTGGGTCCAAACGCCGAGAACCCTGGCATCTGGCCCTGGAGTCCGAGAAGGACTCTTGCCTTTCGGGTGAAACCGACTTTGTGGAGGCTTTTACTCCAAGTTTCGACCCCAAGGCTCAACATATAAATAGAGGGGTAGGGCTAGCACCCAAGACACATCAAGAAACACCAAGCCGTGTGCCGGCAACCCCGTCCCCTCTAGTTTGTCCTTCGTCATAGTTTTCGTAGTGCTTAGGCGAAGTCCTGCGGAGATTGTTCTTCACCAACACCGTCACCACGCCGTCGTGCTGCCGGAACTCATCTACTACTTCGCCCCTCTTGCTGGATCGAGAAGGCGAGGACGTCACCGAGCCGAACATGTGCAGAACTCGGAGGTTTCGTGCTTTCGGTACTTGGATCGGTCGGATCGTGAAGACGTACGACTACATCAACCGCGTTGATATAACGCTTCCGCGAACGGTCTACGAGGGTACGTAGACAACACTCTCCCCTCTCGTTGCTATGCATCACCATGATCCTGCATGAGCGTAGGATTTTTTTTGAAATTACTACGTTCCCCAACAGGACATGTCCACGATTCAACGCCCACCCGACGTTGTCACCAAGGTAATAAATAATTAATTTTAATCCATCCACGACTGACTGTTATTTCGATTCTCCTGAAGAAGCATATTCTCTTGATTAGCATGGTCTTCTACAACAGTATTATGCTCATGCAAATCACCATAGATAGCAGCAGCTAATTCAACTCGATCGAAAAGTACTTACAAAAGGCAAGCTAACATACCATGTACAATAATCATCCTGGACATCTGGATATCCAGTATTACAGTGGAATGAGTTGATTTTGCACCTGTAAAACTGAAACTGATTTCTAACTTCCTCTCCTTCTTCAGCAGGGTGATCTGCATTGGTTTTAGACATCAATCTATATAGCCCCAGTCTTCCAGTCTATGGTTGAGCTTTATCTTCTTCTGGTATGTGGCGACATCAAGCCGAGTCATCGTTGATAAATGGATATGTTTAAGATTGTTTGATGTCAGGTATGGACTTCAATCATATAGTAAAAAGGCAATAGGAGATACATGAAACACAATTTGGCCCTAAAACATATGCTAACAATGGGGTGTTACTGATAAGCAACCTTGTTTTGGTATATGTGAGACAAGTTGTTTCATATAGTTCTAAGCATGTTTTTATAAACTGTTGTAATTAGGCTAGGGTAATTTATAAAGATGATTGCCATAGAACATAAATACTCTCTCTGTACACTAATATAAGACATTTTTGCAGTTCAATTTAAACTGCAAAAATGTCTTATGTTAGTGTAAAAAGGGAGTATGATATAGATGAAGTAAACACTGCATTTTCACACAGAAATAGTGACATTATGATTGAACGTAGATTCAAAGGCGACAAATCATTACTACCGACCATACTTCATTGTGCGCCCATAATCCACAAAATCAGAAGTAAATGCATGCTCAATAGTCTTAATCCCAATGATAGATTTAAGGGAAATGACGCACATGGGTAGCATTGGAGGAGGCACCCATATTTCCATGAGCATATATTCGACTTTGTGCTCAGCATCGGTAATAAGTCTTGCCCTTGATGCAATAATAGCCTTGGCAATATTCTAGTTGTATTCGTCCATATCATCCACCGACACATCACTTCCGGTGGTATCAACTTCCTCTAAGTTGTCACTATTGCCAATTTCACTTAATACAATAGCAAAGAACACTTTGTTAGTTGCAAAATAAAAAACGTAGAAACATGTAAAGCGTGTAGAGGTCGTTGATGTAGAACGTATTAACAAAGTATATTAATAGAAAGGTACTGACAGGTGATTAATGTAGCAGTATTAAGAAAATTTGCCACTTCTAGGCTCCACTTCGGAGCCGTCCGCACCAACTTTCCTAGAGCTATCTTGCCCGCGTCACCATTTTGAACCTGTGATTGCCAAGAGAACAGAATAAGTAAACCATTATGTTGCCTTGATCATAAACACTAAACAGTCTTTACTAAAGCATTAAGATTGTCACCGACCTTCTAAGAGGAGGCTCAAACTTTTTTTCCGATCCCTCTCATCTGCAAGAAATAGTAGGTTGAACTAATCATGCAAAATATAGAATTTTATCAACATTTGAAATAACACAGCACCAAATAGCATACTATCAGCGGTCTCCGATTCGATACCAGCAAAATACATATGTATGGAGGGCAGCATTGGTTTTCAAAGGGGAATGACTGGTTTAGCACCCCCATTCACATGTGTATTAATCAAGGCATCTGAATTACAACATTGCAGATAACATAGTATGGCCACAAAATCGTGGAGGTTCGACCAGTGATGAACCACGAAATTCACCATCAATAAACCATTCTGGAGTTCGTGTAGCACTAATATTAGCATAAGGTGGTTTATGTACCAGTTTTAATGTAACACTTTTCTAGGATTTTGATTAACACGGCTACTAACTACCGGTGTCACCAATGCCCAAACAGATGAACATGTAAAATACATGGCATGGGCGACAGATCAAAATCAAAGTCTAGCAGATGTGCACCACGACACTTGTCGTGGTTTTGTCACGGCAGATGTCCTCGTGAAAGGACTTAGTCGTGGAGACATCGCTACGGGTTAGCTTAAAGGGGTTAAACCGGACAAGGGACACGAGGGTTTTTATACTAGTTTGGCCCCTTCGATGAAGGTAAAAGCCTACGTCTAGTTGTGTTGGTATTGCTGGGATTTCGATGACCGGGGAGCGAATTTGCTTTGCCCGGCTCTCGAGTTGTGTGTTGTCCCTAAACCGCTGCCGGGTCATCTCTTTATATACATAGGTTGACGCCCGCCGGTTTACAGAGTCCCGAGGCCGGATCATAAACGTGTCCGGCTCGGTCTCTATTCTTCCTATCTTACAATGCAAGTTACATAATAAGGTCGGTTTACATCTACAGGCCTTAACTCGCCTTTGGGCCTCGGGCCTTCGTAAAGCGCCATCATTCTTACGTCTTCATGGGCTTCTAATCTTCATAAAGTTAATCCGGTTACTCCTGGCCGGTTTATGTCCAGTAGTAATATCCCCAATGTCGGTGTCAAAACTAGCGGATCTCGGGTAGGGGGTCCCGAACTATGCGTCTAAGGCGGATGGTAACAGGAGGCAGGGGACACGATGTTTTATCCAGGTTCGGGCCCTCTTGATGGAGGTAAAACCCTACGTCCTGCTTGATTATTCTTGATAATATGAGTAACACAAGAGTTGATCTACCACGAGATCGGAGAGGCTAAACCCTAGAAGCTAGCCTATGGTATGATTGTATGTTGTCCTACGGACTAAAACCCTCTGGTTTATATAGACACCGGAGGGGGCTAGGGTTACACAAGGTCGGTTACAAAGGAGGAGATATACATATCCGTATTGCCTAGCTTGCCTTCCAAGACAAGTAGAGTCCCATCCGGACACGGGACGAAGTCTTCAATCTTGTATCTTCATAGTCAAACAGTCCGGCCAAAGGATATAGTCCGGTTGTCTGGAGACCCCATAATCCAGGACTCCCTCAGTAGCCCCTGAACCAGGCTTCAATGACGATGAGTCCGGCGCGCAGTGTTGTCTTCGGCATTGCAAGGCGGGTTCCTCCTCCGTATACACCACATAAGAGTTTGAATACAAGGATAGTGTCCGACCCTGCAAAATAAGTTCCACATTCCACCGTAGAGAGAATAATATTTCCACAAATCTAATCTGCTGACATGTTTTGGCAGCATGACATCACGCCACGGCCCGGTAATTATTTGAACTGTTTTTCTTTAACCAGCCCCGCACATAACACGAGGCGGTTTCTTGACACATCTTTGTCAAAGCAGAGATCGTGTTCCCCTTATTACGGGATTCTCATCAATACAGACGTGGGTAACCCAACCGCGCCATCAATTACGGTGCTTGGTGGACAAGCGAGTTTTACCAGGCTAGTGGAGGCGCATAGTTTAGTCCGCCCTTATAAAGGGATAAGATCTCACCTTTTTCTACCCACGCCTTCTTCCTCCTTGCTCATCCATTCTCGCGCACTCGAGCTCCAACACCCAAGTCCGCATACTCCTCCTCAACTCTCTCCAAACATGTCCGGAGCGGGAGGCAAGTGGATGGCCTCCTCCGTCACAGAGGGGCACATCAAAAAGTTACGCGGAGCCGGATACTTAGCCACATATAGCGCGCACCGGCTGCCAGCCGCGGGGCAGGTCATCCCTACCCCAGAACCCCACGAGAGGGTGGTCTTCCTCCACCACTTTGTCCGTGGACTGGGGTTTCCCCTCCATCCATTTGTCCGCGGCCTCATATTCTACTATGGGCTAGAATTTCATGATCTGGTCCCGAACTTCATCCTCAACATCTCGGCGTTCATCGTCGTGTGCGAGGCCTTCCTCCGCATCCGGCCCCACTTTGGCCTGTGGCTGAAGACCTTCAATATTAAGCCGAAGGTGGTGGGTGGCCAACAGGAGGAATGCGGCGGAGCCATGGTGGGCAAGATGCCCAACGTTACATGGCTCGAGGGTTCCTTCGTGGAGACCATAAAGGGGTGGCAGTCGGGATGGTACTACATCACCGAGCCGCGCGACACCAACTGGGCGACGACCCCCGAGTTTCGATCTGGAATCTCCACGTGGCTCACTTCCTGGAAGGAGAAGGGCCTGTCTTGGGGTCCATCAGTGGAGCTGGACGGACTCCAGAAATGTATCCGGAACATGACAAGCAAGAAACTTAAGCTTGTCAACATAGTCCAAGTCATGCTCTTCCGCCGGATCCTCCCGTGTCAGCAACGGGATTTCAACTTATGGGAGTTCGACCCGGCCCAGCACCAGACTCTAAGCGAGCTCTTCGACACGACGCACAAAGACGTTTGGAGGGTGCTGTTCAAGGGCGCCGAGGTCCCTCCCTCTATCACCGAGGACCACGGGCTAAGCGCGAAGCGCCCTGCGAATCTGGTAAGTTCTGTACATTTGGTAGGATATTTATTTCCCATAGCTTAACCCTTTGCGGGGTCTGAGCTCTCATGCCTTTAATAGGACTGGGTGGAGGCATCAGAGCAGATCGACTGTCCGGCCCCTCTGCCCGAAGACACTGCGGGCGCTCTCCTGACGGAGATGCTGACTCTGGCTCCTTATAAGGTGCCGGAGAAGACCAAGAAGAAGGACAAGGGAACCCGAAAGAGTTCCCGGCGCCAGGTGGTATCGGACTCATCGTCCGATACTCCGCGACGCACTCCTCCCATGAAGATGAGGAGGAGGAAGATGAAGATTCTCCCCCTCCAGCCGGGGGATACAAGAAAAGGAAGGCCGCCCCAACTGGGGAGGCCGAAGGGTCCAAGAAAGGAAGGAATCTCCTTTCGGACTGCTCCACCACTGCTGCCGAAGGCGAAGACGAGTGGCTGCTCAGGGCCAAGCCCCTGGCGAAGTCGTAAGTATTCGGATACCAGAGTAACTCATAGCATTCCTTTGTCGCACTGCTTCTCCTAACGCCGAATATGATTATGCAGACCGCCCCAAGCCCGTGTCGACGTATCCTCATCGGATGGCTCCTTGGATTCGTCGGATATGGATAGCGATCCACTTCCGACCGTCTCCTCCCCTTGCCCTACGGACAATACCGAGATGTTGTCTCAAGGGGCATCGAGCCAGGGGAAGATAGTCCCGGAGGCGTCTCAAGGCGACCTTCCGGACTCCAGGAGCAAAGGGAGCAAGGCTCCCAGGGGCTCCAAGCCCGGCTCTCAGCCAAACACCGCGCCGGAACCTCAAGTGGTTCTGGACTCGGGCAGGCGGCCCCCTTCCAGAAGGGGTAAGATGCCCGTGCCGGTGACCTCTGTCCATCCAGAGGCACCGGACAACCTGCTGGGAGCACTTCACGGTGCTTCCATCGACAAAGAGCACTGCACTATTATGAGTGCGGTGATCAAGAAGGTTCAGTCCGCCAAGAGCGGACTGACTGAAGCCTGTGCCAGCCTTTTAACAGGCTTTGAGGTAAGTATTTAAAATATAGGAAAAATATTACCGCATAGACAGTAGCCCCTGATGCTCTGTTTGGTGTTCACAAAGAAAAGCTGAATAGAGGATCAAATAATACCTGCAGGAGTCTAACATAAGTATGTCTATATGCGTATGCAGGCTTCGCTGCTGACCTCTGCCGCACTCACTGCGGAGGTCGCCGCACTGAAGCAGGACCTCGAGGGGTCTGAGAAAGAGCTCGGCCTCGCTAAGAGGCAGCTCGAGGAGAACAAAGGTAAGTAATACCTAGTCTATATATATATAAGATGCGATTGCAAAATGACAGGATCATCATGAATTTGCCAGGGGCCACGACCGAAGTGGCGACCCTGAAGCAAGCATTGTCCGAGGCCGAAAACAAAGCAGCCCAGGAGCGCACCGAGTGGGAAAAGCAAGAGGCACGGGTGGGCGAGGTGCAACAAGAGCTCCAAGCTCTCATGACAAAGCATGAGGCGTTGGAGCTTGACTCGAAGACGCGAGAGTCTGAGCTTGCCGCGGCCCTTGAGAGCGCAAAGAATGCCAAGGCTAAATCCCACAAGGCCCTCCAGGAGATTGAGGCGATGAGGAATATAGCGGCGGGTAAGGCATTCAATATGCAAAGCAAGCATGTGAAAGTAAATTACTTGTTACTTACCCGAGTCCGGAGCTCTCCAGGAGCATTCGCAGATTTGCCCCGCAGTGTGTCGGATGCCGCAAAGTTTTACCAGGCCGATGAGGGAAGCTCGACGGAGAAGCTGTTCTGGTCTTAGTATACTGGGATCGAACACCCGATGCCTATGAGCGACCAGCTGAAGCAACTGGTCGAGCTGCACAAGGCGGCTGAACAGGCCATGAAGGGCTTTATAGTCCGGATGTGGCCTGGCAATGCCCTTCCCAATAGCTACTTTGGCCTGGTGAGGCGGCTTGTGGATGCTTGCCCACGGCTGGAAGTCATCAAGTGGTCCGTTTGCATCGAAGGTGCACGCCGGGCTTTCGCCCGTGCGAAGGTGCACTGGGCCAAGATGGACGCCGTGAAGCTGGTGAAGGAGGGGCCGCCGCAGGGCAAGGAGCATCGCCACCCCGAGATGTATTATGAGGGTGTCCTGAAGGGTGCCCGTCTTTTAGCAGACGAGTGTGCGAAAGATGTAATATTTGAATGAACTTGCTCGTGTGATCCTATATTATGAAAACTTGTTCATATGCGCTATGCAACGCTTGTTTGAATTTAAAATATTACCTTCTGTTCGGCTGTTTATCAAATCTGAGAGATGGCTAGTCATCGGCTTCTGCCCCCATGCCACGAGTGCTGGGGTGTTCGGCATAAACCTGAGCACTCTTGTTCCCATTTTTGGGTCCTTTGAGGGAGGTGCTCAGCACAACGAACAAGGCAATCGGACTATAATGCTTTATCACTCTCACTTAGCCATAGAATTCTATAATTTTAAATTTTGGCTAAGCCCCTAGTATTCGGAAGGCCGAATTCGGGGCGCTATACATGCCTTAAGCCGGACAAAGCCGACTCCTCGCTCTAAGCGGCATAAGTCTTTAGGGACTCGAAACCTCTTAAACAGCGACCAGTCTCTCGCCTTATCATGACAGTCAGTTTTAGCTTTCTCTACTGAGGTGCTTAGCCCAGCAGAACCGGGGCACAATCGCAGTAGTTCTCCCAGTGCTACCTTAGCCGATACAGCGGAACGTAAGGTACCAAAACATGGGAGCCGGGAAAACCCAACTATTGACCCAAGACATGATTCGGAGCTGATGCATATAATGCTATAAGTTCGGGGTGCCGCACTGTCGAAAGTGTTCGGACTTCTCACGCCGTATTATTGGGTATGCTTAAGCCCCTAGCGTATTGGCCATACCAGAGTGTACGGGTGCTGGATGTCATGAATGAACATATATATATATATATATGTAAAAAAGAAGAATGCAATAATAGTCTTAGTGCTATGCATTGTTTATTCAAAAAGGTGCGTTAAAGCTGAATGATACAAGTAGCGCGATAAGCAAAAAGTAGGACTATTTGACATGTCCCTTCCAAGGGCAAGCTAAGGAATGGTATTAAAGCAAGTATTTCACTCGTTATCGTAATCCACTTGGGAGTTCTGCAGTGCGACGTAGCTTTCTGCCTCCTTGGTTGCTGCATCATGTGTCCGGCAATCATACCGCTGGACAGGATTTCCAGAGATTAAAGTCCTGAAAGAGAAAAATAACAAAGCAGGAAGCCCCTAGTGCGGTTGAGCCGCGTCTTGGGGCGTGTCGTAGTCGTGCCCCCTCCCCACCTATGCCCATGGTATTTTTAATGCGTAATTATGTACGCGTGGCACGGATTTCGAGCAGTATAGGGGATCTATCGTAGTCCTTTCGATAAGTAAGAGTGTCGAACCCAACGAGGAGCAAAAGGAAATGATAAGCGGTTTTCAGCAAGGTATTCTCTGCAAGTACTGAAATAAGTGGTAACAGATAGTTTTGTATAAGATAGGTTGTAACGAGCAACAAGTAACAAAAGTAAATAAAGTGCAGCAAGATGGACCAATCCTTTTGTAGCAAAGGACAAGCCGGAACAAACTCTTATAATAGGAAAAGCGCTCCCGAGGACACATGGGAATATCATCAAGCTAGTTTTCATCACGTTCATATGATTCGCGTTCGATACTTTGATAATTTGGTATGTGGGTGGACCGGTGCTTGGGTGCTGTTCTTACTTGAACAAGCATCCCACTTATGATTAACCTCTATTGCAAGCATCCACAACTACAACAAAAGTATTAAGGTAAACCTAACCATAGCATGAAACATATGGATCCAAATCAGCCCCTTACGAAGCAACGCATAAACTAGGGTTTAAGCTTCTGTCACTCTAGCAACCCATCATCTACTTATTACTTCCCAATGCCTTCCTATAGGCCCAAATAATGATGAAGTGTTATGTAGTCGACGTTCACATAACACCACTAGAGGCTAGACAACATACACCTTATCAAAATATCAAACGAATACCAAATTCACATGACTACTCATAGCAAGACTTCTCCCTTGTCCTCAGGAACGAACGTACTTACTCACAAAGCATATTCATGTTCATAATCAGAGGGGTAATAATATGCATATAGGATCTGAACATATGATCTTCCACCAAATAAACCAACTAGCATCAACTACAAGGAGTAATCAACACTACTAGCAACCTACTAGCACCAATCCCGGACTTTGAGACAAGAATTGGATACAAGAGATGAACTAGGGTTTGGAGATGAACTAGGGTTTGGAGACAAGAATTGGATACAAGAGATGTTGATGGAGATTGCCCTCTCCCGATGAGAGGAGCGTTGGTGATGATGATGGTGATGATTTCCCCCCCGGGAGGGAAGTTTCCCCGGCAGAACAGCTCTGCCGGAGCTCTAGATTGGATCCGCCAAGGTTCCGCCTCGTGGCGGCGGAGTCTCGTCCCGAAAAGTTCCTCTCTATTTTTTCTCATCGAAAGACCTCATATAGGAGAAGATGGGCATCAGAGAGCCACCAGGGGGCCCACGGGGTAGGGGGCGCGCCCTAGGGAGGGCGCCCCCACCCTCGTGAGAAGGGTGTGGGCCCCCTGGCCTTCATCTTTGGCGTGGATTTTTCTTTATTTCTTTTAAGACGTTCTGTGGAGTTTCAGGACTTTTGGAGTTGCGCAAAATAGGTCTCTAATATTTGCTCCTTTTCTAGACCAGAATTCCAGCTGTCGGCATTCTCCCTCTTTATGTAAACCTTGTAAAATAAGAGAGAATAGCCATAAGTATTGTGACATAAAGTGAAATAACAGTCCATAATGCGATAAATATCGATATAAAAGCATGATGCAAAATGGACGTATCAACTCCCCCAAGCTTAGACCTCGCTTGTCCTCGAGCGAAAAGCCGATAACAATAAATATGTCCTCATGTTTAGAGGTAGAGGCGTCGATAAAAATAAAATATGGACATGAAGGCATCATGATTATTCTCATAACAACAACATATATAGATTTTGTCATATGATTACTTATGTTCAAGTGATGATCTATTCACAATGCAAAAGTACAAATCATAAACCTTATTGGGCTCCGACAAACTATAATCTCAGTCATTGAAGCAATTGCAATTTATCATAACATCGGAAAGAGACTATGTCAGAGCTAAAAAGCAAGTCCACATACTCAACTATCATTTAGTCCTCCATAATTGCTAACACTCACGCGATACTTGTGGTTACGGAGTTTTAATTGGACACAGAGAAAGATAGGGGATTATAGTTTTGCCCCACAACCTTTTACCTAAAGGGTAATGTCAACAATAATGGTTCATGCTCCCCTACATCTAATTAGATATATATATATATATATATCATGTTTTTTCCAACATGCTGAGCTTGCCAAAGGATAAAATAAAAAAGAAAAGGTGAAGATCACCATGACTCTTGCATAAGGTAGAAGATAATAATAAAGGATAGGCCCTTCGTAGAGGGAAGCAGAGGTTGCCATGCGCTTTTATGGTTGGATATATAAAATCTCAATGCGGAAGAAATTCACTTTATATTGCCCCTTGTGATATGAACCTTTATTATGCAGTCTGTCACTTTTATTACTTTCACATCACAAGATCGTATAAAGCTTATTTCTCCCACACCAATCAATCATACATATTTAGAGCAATTTTTATTGCTTTGCACCGATGACAACTTACTTGAAGGATCTTACTCAATCCATAGGTAGATATGGTGGACTCTCATGGCAAAATGGTTTAATGATATTTGGAAGCACAAGTAGTATTTCTACTTGGTGCTGAGAATTTGGCTAGCATGAGGGGGAAAGGCAAGCTCAACAAGTTAGAGGATCCATGACAACATACTTTATCTCAGATATAAGAAATACATAACTCATTACGTTGTCTTCCTTGTCCAACATCAACTCTTTAGCATGTCATATTTTAATGAGTGCTCCCAATCATAAAAGATGTCAATTATAATATATCTATATGTGAAAACCTCTCTTTCCTTATTACTTCCTATTAATTGCAACAATGACCAAAGCTATGTCTGCCAACTCCCAACAACTTTTAATCATCATGCTCTTTCTATGTGAAGTCATTACTCTCAATAAGATCAATATGAACTTTTTGTTTCTTTTTATTCTTTTTCTCTTTTCTTTTATTCACCCAAGATCATGGCAAAATAATCAAGCCCTTGACTCAACACTAATCTTTATTATATATAGCTCACGAACTCGATTACATAGAGAGATCATAAAGCAAAACTCAAAACTAGATCATGCCATAAACTTTATTCTACTAGATCAAGATACTACTAATAGGATTGAACTAAGAAAAACGGTAAAGATAAGAGTTGTGATTGTGATACGATACCGGGGCACCTCCCCCAAGCTTGGCAGTTGCCAAGGGGAGTGCCCATACCCATGTGATTATGTCTCCTTTGTCGGTGAAGAAGGTGGTGGTGATGTTGGCTTAGTTGATGGCTTAGGCTTCTCCCTTAATTTGTGCTTGAGGACGGCATTTTGATCCCTCAGATCATCAATTTCCCACTCTAGGTTTAATATCTTTTTGCATAGGTCCTGCTTATTTTCCTGCAAGAGACGAAAAGGGATAAACTCGAACTTGGGTTTCTTTACCCTATCAGGGAGACTTGACTTTTTGAACTCCACGTGCATGTCCCCAGGTTGAGGTAATGGTGCTTCATCTTCATCTGAGCTCGTCTCCTCCTTCCCCTTGGGTTCATAGTCCTCTTCTTCCTCCGTGGTCCATCCATTATGTTCCACATCTCCATAGACCTTTGGATTTGCTAAGTAATCATCCACATAGCTTTCTCCTTCCGAATCCTGGGAAGACATGTTGATTTAATCTGCAACAGGACAGCTTGAAACAAAGACAGGAGATTTTTGCGTGATACGGGAGTCAAAAACTTCGGGAGAATGTATAATGAATTTTTGCCGACCAAAATACGTAACGTGCAAGAAAACGGAGTTCGGAAAGCACACAAGGTGCTCACGAGGTAGGGGGGCGCGCCTAGGGGGTAGGGCGCGCCCACCACCCTCGTGGGGCCCTCGTGTCCTTCCTGGACTGCTACTTATTTTTCTATTTTTCTAAATATTCCAAAACGGAGAAATATTGCCATAAAAATTGTTTTGGAGTCGGTTTACTTACCGTACCACATACCTATTCCTTTTCGGAGTCTGAAACGTTTCGGAAAGTGTCCCTTATGTATTCCTCCGGGATTACGATTTCAATAATATTGGTTTCAACATTTATGGGATTACCTGAGATATAATGTTTGATTCTTTGACCGTTCACCACCTTTAGATTTGTGCCTTCGAAGTTGTTGATTTTTATGGCACCGGAACGATATACCTCCTTGATAACGTAAGGACCTTCCCATTTAGAGAGAAGTTTTCCTGCAAAAAATCTTAAACGAGAGTTGTATAGCAATACATAATCACCTACATTAAACTCACGCTTTTGTATCCTTTTGTCATGCCATCTTTTAACTTTTTCTTTAAACAACTCGGCATTTTCATAAGCTTGGGTTCTCCATTCATCAAGTGAGCTAATATCAAATAACCTCTTCTCACCGGCAAGTTTAAAATCATAGTTGAGCTCTTTAATAGCCCAATATGCCTTATGTTCTAGTTCGAGAGGTAAGTGACATGCTTTTCCATAGACCATTTTATACGGAGACATACCAATAGGATTTTGGTATGCAGTTCTATAAGCCCATAATGCATCATCAAGTTTCTTAGACCAATTCTTTCTAGACCTATTAACAGTCTTTTGCAAAATTAATTTGAGCTCTCTATTGCTCAACTCTACTTGACCACTAGACTAAGGGTGATAAGGAGATGCAATTCTATGATTAACATCATATTTAGCAAGCATTTTACGAAAAGCACCATGAATAAAG
Source organism: Triticum urartu (assembly GCF_003073215.2). Taxonomy (NCBI): domain Eukaryota; kingdom Viridiplantae; phylum Streptophyta; class Magnoliopsida; order Poales; family Poaceae; genus Triticum; species Triticum urartu. The sequence continues at coordinate 396,219,703 of NC_053025.1, forward strand.
TGTGAACCACCATCAGTCATTAAATATCTAGGGACTCCAAACCTCGGGAAAATAACTTCTTTAACCATTTTAATAGAAGTGTTATGATCAGCACTACTAGTTGGAATAGCTTCTACCCACTTAGTAACGTAATCAACAGCAACTAGAATATGTGTGTATCCATTAGAGGCAGGAAAAGGTCCAATATAATCAAAGCCCCAAACGTCAAATGGTTTAATAACAAGTGAATAATTCATAGGCATTTCTTGACGTCTACTAATATTACCAACTCTTTGACATTCATCACAAGACAAGACAAACTTACGGGCATCCTTGAAGAGAGTAGGCCAATAAAAACCAGATTGCAATACCTTATATGCAGTTCTATCTCCAGCGTGGTGTCCTCCATAAGACTCGGAATGACACTTGCGTAGGATCTATTCCTGTTCATGCTCAGGTACACAACGTCTAATAACACCATCTACTCCTTCTTTATAAAGATGTGGGTCATCCCAAAAGTAATGTCTTAAATCATAGAAGAACTTTTTCTTTTGTTGGTATGTGAAGCTAGGTGGGATAAATTTAGCAACAATATAATTAGCATAATCAGCATACCATGGAGTACTACGAGAATTACTTATAACATTTAATTGTTCATCAGGAAAGTTATCATTAATAGGTAGTGGGTCATCAAGAATATTTTCTAACCTAGACAAGTTGTCTGCAACGGGGTTCTCAGCTCCCTTTCTATCAACAATATGCAAATCAAATTCTTGTAGCAAGAGAACCCATCTAATAAGTCTAGGTTTAGCATCTTTCTTTTCCATAAGATATTTAATAGTAGCATGGTCAGTTTGAATAGTTACTTTAGAATCAACAATATAAGATCTGAACTTATCACAAGCAAATACAACTGCTAAAAGCTCTTTTTCAGTAGTAGCATAATTTCTTTGAGCATTGTCTAGAGTCTTACTAGCATAATGAATAACATTTAATTTCTTATCAACTCTTTGACCTAGAACAACACCTACAGCATAATCACTAGCATCACACATAATTTCAAAGGGTAAATTCCAATCAGGTGGCTGAACAACAGGTGCAGAGACTAATGCTTTCTTAAGTATTTCAAATGCTTCTACACAATCATCATCAAATACAAATGGTATATCATTTTGCAATAAATTAGTCAGAGGCCGAGAAATTTTTGAGAAGTCCTTAATGAACCTCCTATAAAATCCAGCATGACCAAGGAAACTTCTTATACCTTTGATGTCCTTGGGCATGGCATCTTTTCAATAGCATCAACCTTGGCTTTATCAACTTCAATACCTCTTTCATAAACTTTGTGCCCCAAGACAATACCTTCATTAACCATAAAGTGGCACTTTTCCCAATTCAAGACAAGATTAGTTTCTTCACATCTCTGCAAAACTCGATCAAGATTGCTCAAGCAATCATCAAAGAGGAACCATAGATGGAAAAGTCGTCCATGAAAACCTCACAAATCTTTTCACAAAAGTCAGAGAATATAGCCATCATGCATCTTTGAAAGGTAGCAGGTGCATTACATAAACCAAAAGGCATACGTCTATAAGCAAAAGTACCAAAAGGGCATGTAAAAGTAGTCTTTGATTGATCTCTAGCAGACACAGGTATTTGAGAGAAACCAGAATAACCATCTAGAAAGCAATAGTGTGTATGTTTGCATAATCTTTCTAGCATTTGATCAATAAAAGGTAAGGGGTAATGATCTTTCTTAGTAGCTTTATTTAATTTGCGGAAATCAATTACCATCCTATAGCCTGTGATAATTCTTTGTGGAATCAATTCATCTTTATCATTAGGAACAACAGTAATACCTCCCTTCTTAGGGACACAATGGACAGGACTTACCCACTCACTATCAGCAACGGGATAGATTATACCTGCCTCCAGAAGCTTTAGTATTTCTTTTCTTACCACTTCTTTCATTTTAGGATTCAGACGATGTTGAGGATCACGAACTGGTTTGACATCTGCTTCCAAATTTATTTTATGTTGATATAGAGTGGGACTAATGCCCTTAAGATCATCAAGAGTATATCCAATAGTAGCACGATGCTTCTTCAGAGTTTTCAATAATCTTTCTTCTTCATGCTCTGAAAGGTTAGCACTAATAATAACAAGATATATCTTCTTTTCATCAAGATAAGCATATTTAATATTATCAGGCAAATGTTTGAGCTCAAACACGGGATCACCCTTGGGTGGAGGAGGATCCCCTAAAATTTCAACAAGCAAGTTGTGATGCAGAATAGGTTCCTGTTTAAAGAATACTTCATCTATTTCCCTTCTTTCATTCATGAACATATCATTTTCATGGTCTAGCAAATAATGTTCTAAAGGATCACTAGGAGGTACGGCAATAGAAGCAAGACCAATAATTTCATCCTTACTAGGTAATTCTTCCTCACGATGTTGTTTACTAAATTTAGAGAAATTAAACTCATGAACCATATCATCCAAACCAACAGTAAACAATATTCTTAGTGCAGTCTATGGTAGCATTGACACTATTTAAGAAGGGCCTACCAAATATAATTGGACAAAAGCTATCTTGCGGAGAAGTAAGAACAAGAAAATCAGCAGGATATTTAGTTTTCCCACACAAGACTTCAACAGCTCTAACAATTCCAATTGGTGCAATAGTATCTCTATTAGCAAGTTTAATAGTAACATCAATATCTTCTAACTCAACAGGTGCAATTTCATTCTTAATTTCTTTGTATAAGTCATGAGGTATAACACTAGCATTAGCACCCATATCACATAAGCCATGATAACAATGATCTCCTATTTTAACAGAAATAACAGGCACGCCTACCACAGGTCTATGTTTATCTTTAGCACAAGGTTTAGCAATTCTAGCAGTTTCACCTTCGAACTGAATAACATACCCATCAATATTATCAGACAAGAGATCTTTAACAATAGCAATATTAGGTTCTACTTTAACTTGCTCAGGGGGTGTATAAGTTCTAATATTGCTTTTTCCGAACAACAGTTGAAGCTTTAGCATGATCCTTTATTCTAACAGGGAATGGTAAGAAGTAGGAACAATAGGATCATTATAAGTGACAGTCTTTTCTTCAACTTTAATAGGTGCAACTACTTTTACTTCTATGGGAGGATGATATTTAAACCACTTCTCCTTAGGGAGATCAACATAAGTAGCAAAAGATTCACAGAAAGAGGCTACTATCTCAGAGTCAAGTCCATATTTAGTGCTAAACTTACGGAAAATATCGGTATCCATAAAAGATTTAACACAATCAAACTTAGGTGTTATACCTGACTCCTTACCTTCGTCGAGGTCCCAATCTTCAGAGTTGCGTTTAATTCTATCCAATAAATTCCATCTGAATTCAATAGTCTTCATCATAAAAGAGCCAGCACAAGAAGTATCGAGCATGGTGCGATTGTTTTCAGAAAGCCGAGCATAAAAACTTCGCATAGTTATTTCTCTCGAGAGCTCATGATTGGGGCATGAATATAACATTGATTTAAGCCTCCCCCAAGCTTGAGCGATGCTTTCTCCTTCGCAAGGCCAGAAATTATATATATAATTGCGATCACGATGAACAAGATGCATAGGGTAATACTTTTGATGAAATTCCATCTTCAATCTTTTATAGTCCCACGATCTCATATCATCACATATCCTATACCATATCAATGCGTCTCCCTTCAAAGATAAAGGTAAGACCTTCTTCTTAGCAACATCATCGGGTATACCTGAAAGCTTAAATAATCCACAAACTTCATCAACATATATTAAGTGCTCATCAGGATGCTTTGTTCCATCTCCTGTAAAAGGGTTAGCTAGCAGTTTTTCCATCATACTCGAAGGAAATTTAAAAGGAGTTTCATTTTCAATAGGTTCAGTAGGTTGAGGAGCAACTCTTTGCTCTACTGGACGGGGTGAAGATACCCCGAACAAGCCCCTCAGAGAATTACTTTCCATAGTAACAAGTGACAGTAAATTTCAGCACACTATATAAATTTTTCCTTACCAAATTCCACCTACCAAAGGCGCTACACTCCCCGGCAACGGCGCCAGAAAAGAGTCTTGATGACCCACAAGTATAGAGGATCTATGGTAGTCCTTTCGATAAGTAAGAGTGTCGAACCCAACGAGGAGCAGAAGGAAATGATAAGCGGTTTTCAGCAAGGTATTCTCTGCAAGTACTGAAATAAGTGGTAACAGATAGTTTTGTGATAAGATAGGTTGTAACGAGCAACAAGTAACAAAAGTAAATAAAATGCAGCAAGATGGACCAATCCTTTTGTAGCAAAGGACAAGCCGGAACAAACTCTTATAATAGGAAAAGCGCTCCCAAGGACACATGGGAATATCGTCAAGCTAGTTTTCATCACGTTCATATGATTTGCGTTCGATACTTTGATAATTTGATATGTGGGTGGACCGGTGCTTGGGTGCTGTTCTTACTTGAACAAGCATCCCACTTATGATTAACCTCTATTGCAAGCATCCGCAACTACAACAGAAGTATTAAGGTAAACCTAACCATAGCATGAAACATATGGATCCAAATCAGCCCCTTACGAAGCAATGCATAAACTAGGGTTTAAGCTTCTGTCACTCTAGCAACCCATCATCTACTTATTATTTCCCAATGCCTTCCTCTATTCCCAAATAATGGTGAAGTGTTATGTAGTCAACGTTCACATAACACCACTAGAGGCTAGACAACATACATCTTATCAAAATATCAAACGAATACCAAATTCACATGACTACTCATAGCAAGACTTCTCCCTTGGGAACGAACGTAATTACTCACAAAGCATATTCATGTTCATAATCAGAGGGGTAATAATATGCATATAGGATCTGAACATATGATCTTCCACCAAATAAACCAACTAGCATCAACTACAAGGAGTAATCAACACTACTAGCAACCTGCTAGCACCAATCCCGGACTTTGATACAAGAATTGGATACAAGAGATGAACTAGGGTTTGGAGATGAGATGGTGTTGGTGAAGATGTTGATGGAGATTTCCCTCTCCCGATGAGAGGAGCGTTGGTGATGACGATGGTGATGATTTCCCCCTCCGGGAGGGAAGTTTCCCCGGCAGAACAGCTCTGCCGGAGCTCTAGATTGGATCCGCCAAGGTTCCGCCTCGTGGCGGCGGAGTCTCGTCCCGAAAAGTTCCTCTCTATTTTTTCTCATTGAAAGACCTCATATAGGAGAAGATGGGCATCCGAGAGCCACCAGGGGGCCCACGAGGTAGGGGGCGCGCCCTAGGGGGGTGCCCCACCTTCGTGAGAAGGGTGTGGGCCCCCTGGCCTTCATCTTTGGCGTGGATTTTTCTTTATTTCTTTTAAGACGTTCCGTGGAGTTTCAGGACTTTTGGAGTTGTGCAGAATAGGTCTCTAATATTTGCTCCTTTTCCAGACCAGAATTCCAGTTGCCGGCATTCTCCCTCTTTATGTAAACCATGTAAAATAAGAGAGAATAGCCATAAGTATTGTTTGACATAAAGTGAAATAACAATCCATAATGCGATAAATATCGATATAAAAGCATGATTCAAAATGGACGTATCTAACATGCCAGGCGGTCTTGTTGCCGATTACTCCGAGCGTGCTTGAAGGTGGCCGGGTCCTTAATCGCCGAACTAGTGGATTGCCTTAAGAGGCTGCTTTGCGCTTCTGCTGCGAGGGCCGTAGTGTGCTCCTCCGTGCGGAGGGAGCGCTCTGTGTTTCCATTAACTGTGATGACCCCCCGAGGTCCTGGCATCTTGAGCTTGAGGTATGCATAATACAGTACCGCATTGAATCTCGCAAATGCGGTTCGCCCGAGCAGTGCATGATAGCCACTGCGGAACGGGACTATATCGAAGATTAACTCTTCGCTTCAGAAGTTATCCGGGGATCCGAAGAACACTTCCAGTGTGACTGAGCCTGTGCAATGGGCCTCTACACCTGGTATGACGCCTTTGAAGGTCGTTTTTGTGGGTTTGATCCTTGAGGGGTCTATACCCATTTTGCGCACTGTGTCCTAGTAAAGCAGGTTCAGGCTGCTGCCGCCATTCATAAGGACTCGAGTGAGGTGAAATCCGTCAATGATTGGGTCTAGGACCAGTGCGGCGAATCCACCATGACAGATACTAGTGGGGTGGGCCCTGCGATCGAAGGTGATTGGACAAGAGGACCATGGGTTGAACTTTGGGGCGACCGGCTCCAACGCATATACGTCCCTTAGCGCACGCTTCCGCTCCCTCTTGGGGATGTGGGTTGCGTATATCATGTTCACCGTCCGCACTTGTGGGGGGAACCTCTTCCGTCCTCCGGTGTTCGGCTGCCGGGGCTCCTCCTCGTCATCGCTATGTGACCCCTTATCTTTGTTTTCGGCATTTAACTTGCCGGCCTACTTGAACACCCAATAATCCCTGTTGGTGTGGTTGGCTGGCTTGTCGGGGGTGCCGTGTATTTGACACGAGCGGTCGAGTATACGGTCCAAACTGGACGGGCCCGGAGTGCTTCTTTTGAATGGATTTTTCCGCTGACCAGGTTTAGAGCCTTTGAATCCGGCATTGACTGCCGTATCCTCGGTATTGTTGCTATTAATGCGGCACTTATGTTTATTGCGATGTGACCTGCCATTGCCATCCTTGGTATCCGAAGTACCATGGTTCTTTGATATGTTATTGCTGCGAGCCAGCCAGCTGTCTTCTCCCGCACAAAAGCAGGTCATGAGTGTCGTGAGGGCTGCCATAGATTTCGGCTTTTCCTGGCCAAGGTGCCGGGCGAGCCACTCATCGCGGATGTTATTCTTAAAAGCTGCTAGGGCTTCTGCATCCGGACAGTCGACGATTTGATTCTTCTTTGTTAGGAACCGTGTCTAGAATTGCCAGGCCGACTCCTCTGGCTGCTAAATTATGTGGCTCAAGTCGTCGGCATCTGGCGGTCGCACATAAGTGCCCTGGAAGTTGTCGAGGAATGCGGCTTCCAGATCTTCCCAACAGCCAATGGACTCTGCTGGCAAACTATTGAGCCAATGCCGAGCTGGCCCTTTGAGCTTGAGTGGGAGGTATTTGATGGCGTGTAGATCATCACCGCGGGCCATGTGGATGTGCAGGAGGAAATTCTCGATCCATACCGCAGGATCTGTTGTGCCGTCATATGATTTGATATTTACGGGTTTGAAACCCTCTGGGATTTGGTGATCCATTACTTCGTCTATGAAGCATAGGGGGTGTGCGGCGCCTCTGTACTGGGCTATATCGCGATGCAGCACAAATGAGTCTTGCCCGCTGTGTTCGGCCCGGCCGGATTTACTTTTACTGTATCCAGCATGACAGTTATCGTTTCACACAGTGGCGCGCCCTCGTGATCCGTAGATTGATCTTGCATGTTTTGCTTTGTCCTCCAATATGTCTCGCATATCTAGCATGTTTCCCCGTGTCTTGTCGTTTTTATTTGAATGGCGTCGGGGTGGGGGCTAGGTTTTTGGCTGAAATGCCTCTCTATCGCGGCCACGAGGTGGCCAGTCAGCCGCATCATATGCTGGAGATGTAGGTCTGAGTGCTTCCTCCCCTAGTCGGGGTAGCAACCTACGCTTTGGGTAACTCTTGGAGGGGCGTTCGAGTTTATATTCCTCGGCCACAAGGACTTCAGTCCATATGTTGGCTAGCAAATCTTGATCAGCTTGAAGCTGCTATTGCTTTTTCTTAAGGCTATTTGCCGTGGCTATAAGCCGGCGCTTGAAGCGCTCTTGTTCGACGGGATCCTCAGGCACGACGAATTCGTCATCGTCGAGGCTTGCCTCGTCTTCGGAGGGAGGCATGTAATTATCATCCTCCGCCTCTCCATCAACCGCTCTCTCTGGAGGGCTGGCTTCTCCATCCTCCTGCCCTAAATCTTGCTGGAGGGGATTGTTGTCGTCTTCGGCACTGTCCGGAGTGCTATTATCTCCTGTGCCGGGGTCACCGCTTTTGCTTTGGCGAGACTTAGAGCGGCGCCGCTGACGCCGGCGCTTGGGTTGCTTTTTGGAGGGGTCATCCTCCGCTATCTCATCGCCATTGCCTTCTTTGGGTGTGTCCACCATGTATATATCATATGATGAGGTGGTTGTCCAGTGCCCGGTGGGCAGTGGTTCCTCTTCGCCTCCCGCATCGTCGTCCATGCTGTCGATGTCTTCGGAGTCAAAGTCGAGCATGTCGGTTAAGTCGTCGACAATGGCTACTAAGTGGGTGGTGGGTGGGCGGCGAATTTCTTCATCATCCGCATCCCAATCCTGCCGAACATAGTTCGGCCAGGACTCTCCTGACAAGGAGAGAGAACTTAATGAGTTCAGTATGTCGCCGAAGGGCGAGTGCTGAAAGATATCCGCGGAGGTAAACTCCATGATCGGCGCCCAATCGGATTCGATAGGCACGGGTGCAGGCGGTTGGGAGTCCGTGGCCGGGGAGGAATCCGGTAGTTCGGCGCCACGACTCTCATGAAGGGTAAGGTCGATACTCGGCTCGATCGCCGATGAGAGTGCGGCCTCCGTGGCGGGGTCTATCCACCCGCCCATGGAAGGCGCAGCTGGCTCCGAATTGAGGGTCGGAGCGGTTGCCGGCGCGATCTCCTGGACACTGTCTGATGGCAGAGTTAGATCATGTTCATTGTGGTCGTGTGGCGCACTAGGCAGGGGCTCGAATCCGTCGAAGATCAAGTCTCCGCGGATATCGGCCGTGTAGTTTAAGCTTCCAAACCTGACCTGATGGCCAGGGGCGTAACTCTCGATCTGCTCCAGATGACCAAGCGAGTTGGCCCGCAGTGCGAAGCCACCGAATACAAAGATTTGTCCGGGGAGAAAAGTCTCACCTTGGACTGCATTGCTATCGATGATCGAAGGAGCCATCAAACCTAATGGCGACGACATAGAGGAACTCTCAATGAAAGCACCAATGTCGGTGTCAAAACCGGCGGATCTCGGGTAGGGGGTCCCGAACTGTGCGTCTAAGGCGGATGGTAACAGGAGGCAGGGGACATGATGTTTTACCTAGGTTCGGGCCCTCTTGATGGAGGTAAAACCCTACGTCCTGCTTGATTATTCTTGATAATATGAGTAATACAAGAGTTGATCTACCACGAGATCGGAGAGGCTAAACCCTAGAAGCTAGCCTATGGTATGATTGTATGTTGTCCTACGGACTAAAACCCTCCGGTTTATATAGACACCGGAGGGGTCTAGGGTTACACAAGGTCGGTTACAAAGGAGGAGATATACATATCCGTATTGCCTAGCTTGCCTTCCACGCCAAGTAGAGTCCCATCCGGACATGGGACGAAGTCTTCAATCTTGTATCTTCATAGTCCAACAGTCCGACCAAAGGATATAGTCGGGCTGTTCGGAGACCCCCTAATCCAGGACTCCCTCACCCAACTTTAGGCCCCAGATTTGTTTGAACTTGTTCATGTCAATCTTCAACACTTAGAAAAATTCCTCCTTTGCATCTTCACCTTGATCTTGTAAACCACCGTGACGTCATACTCCAGAATCTTAGTAAACTGCCATGACGTCACTCTGTTACTTAAAAAATGATATATCTCACCTTCAGTTAATGAGCCTCTGACAATCGAGGCGACCGCTCCTGTTAGGTATCCAATATTCTGGCTCCTTGATTCTCGTGCCTGTCACCTCCCCCCTTTACCTTATAAATAGGGCCAAGGGTCATTTCCTTTTTCCCCTCCGTCTCTTTGCTTCTTCTTCCTCCTCGCGACGCCCCTGCACCCGAGCGCCGCCGCCATCGCCGAGCTCCGCCTCTGCATCTCCTTTGGCTGCTGCATCGACCTGATCGCACCAGAAAGTCACGGCATATCTCCGCTGCTTCAACAGCCGCTGTAAGTCTTCCCCTTTCCTCCTCTGTAGATCTATCTAGGGTTTCAGTGTTCATTAAAGTTCATCAAAGCTCCAGCACTGTTCTTCCATGTTCCTCTTCAGTCCATAGATGAAAGATCTTAAGCTTGATGTATTCTGTGTGGTAGCTATAGCATTCCTTGTCTTTGCTATCAAAACAAACCCTAATGCGCATAAAAACTGATCTGGACCTTTTTGCGAATCACTTCGGGACCAACCTTTTTAGGTCTAAATCTTTTTGCTTTACTGACCTGTGGTAGATCCAAAATGCTAATGTGATCTTTGCGAAATCTGTTTTTCCTCACTTAGCCATTTTTAGATCTGTACCTTCTATATCACATAGACGGTTTACCCTTGTATAGAGTAATCTATTATATACCATTAGTCCCCGTGTAAATCGGCAATCCCTTTATCTCCGTTGTCATACTCCGGTTTAATAGTATGTGTATACCTCTGTTTCTTCTTATCGCTTTGTCATTCATAATTGTATCAGCCTCCGGTTTTACCAATTTCACATACTTGGATTCCTTTATCCTCTTGTACCTTATGCATCACTATAAATGAATTGTAAACCGTCATTTCCTTCCAGCTTTTCACTTGCAATGGCCAAGCAGTTTTATTCCTGCAATTGGGCTCCCTCCCGGGTTACCGAGGAGCAACTGAATGGAATGGTCAAGATCGAAACCTTACTAAAAAATAATGAGATCCGGTGGCGAGTTCCTGGACCGGAAAATCCTCCCACCCCTAAGCAGGGTGAGGTAGTGGTGTTTTTTGATCACATAGGTCATGGTTTCAAACCGCCTGGATCAAAGTTTTTCCGGGATGTACTTGCCAGCTTTCAACTCCACCCTCAAGATATTGGACCCAACTCGGTATCCAATATATGCAACTTTCAAGTTTTCTGTGAAGTGTACCTACAAGAAGAGCCAACTGTTGAGCTGTTCCGGGACTTCTTTCATCTGAACCGGCGCACTGAATTTGTAGACGGACCCAATACTGAAATTGGTGGCATCTCCATTCAGAAAAGAAAAGAGGTTGAATTTCCTCACGCCAAGCTGCATAGTCACCCCAAAGAGTGGAATCAACCTTGGTTCTATTGTAAAGACACCTCCCCTGAAGATGAGAATCCTCTATCGGGTTACCGTGCCCACCGGCTTGCCAATACTCATCCACTTCCACAACATCTAAGTGCCCAGGAATGGGCCCCATATGCACCTCAACTCACCAAGCCGAGAGCCTTCTTGGCCAACGGTTTAACAGGTGTAGACTTTGTCCGTTGGTGGATATCCTGGAGTATCTTGCCGCTAGGTCGCCGCTCCCGCTTAATGTGCGAGTACACTGGGGAAGCAGAAGACTCCCAACGTCATATCAATATTCAACTAACAGATGAAGAAGTCACTGAGGCTGTCAAGAAGATATTGAACGAATCAGAACCTGTCTGTCGCAAAACCGGTTAGAACCTTTTTACACGCAAAACAAACCACCTGCTGTAAGTATTGTTCTTCTGCTTTACACCTGATATCTTTGGACTGTCCAATCTTTGGATACTCTTATGCTTATTTTTAAACAGGGTGATGATCCGTTCTGGAAGAATAAACCTCAAGAGAAAGCGGCAAAACCTTCCCGCCCTAAACCCAAAGCCGTCAAGAAAACCACAAAGCGGAAGGCACCTGAATACATCAGTTGGAACTGGATGACGACCCGGACGAACCGAAAGTTGAGGTAGAACTTGATTCACTTGGTTCACTTTTCATGCATCTCATTGACAATGATACTTATCAGGAGGACATTGAAGGCAGCCAAGCCTAGGATGCAGAGGTAATTATCCTTTCCTCCGGTTCAGACTCCCTGCTAACACAAAAAATACATCAAGCGGTCCAGAAAGTAAGCTTTTCTCATCCTCTTGCTCACTTGGATCCAACATTTATTTTGAAGAAGCATGTGACGCCCGGATAGTTAAGCTACAATAACCATCTGCTAATGATGCCACGTCACTTCGATTACTGTTGCTAATCTCGCGTTAGTTCGAAACAGATTCAAATTCAAATTCCAAAAACAAGTCAAATTTTATTTCTTCAAACTGATAAGGAAAAATGTTCGGTGGGTTGCAAGTATTCACTAAGTAATTACCATGTAGGAGGTAACCTTAAATGGAATTTTAAACTTTCCCTAGAAATAAATAAAGTGAACAAGCATCCCTTATTATGCCCATTAAAATATGAACTTAATTTCAAACATTTCCAAATAACCCCAAACTTTTTGGAAAACACCCAAAATATCAGGAGGTGATTATGTGTGGAGTTTCAACTTTAACTAAAATCATTTAGTACCTAAACTGAATACAAAACAGTAGATAAATAAGAAAAACAATAAACAAAAAAGAAGTGAAAAACATAATACCTAATCTACTATACACTTAGGCCCAATTATTACATTAGTAGCCCAGCCCAACTCCCCTTTTTCTTCTTCCTCTGTTCACAGGGCTGGGTGGCCACCGTGCACCCGTCCACGTCGCGGATCGGCCACGTGCTGACCATCCCGTGAATCCCCGTCGTCCTACAAGACCTCCCTCGACGCCGTGGTCAAACCCTAGCCCACTCTCTCCCCCCTCCCTCGCGCCGCTTTCTTCCCGCATGGCTCAGCCAACGCCGTCATCGCCATGGCCATCATTATTCCCGCGCGCACCGAGCTCCCCGCCGGCTGAGATCACACCTGGAGCATCGCCTGCCTCGTCCGCGTCGACTGGAAGGACTGGATCGAGATGGAGTGGACCACATCACCGGGATCGACCTCATCCCCTTCCTTCGGTCGTCGCCGTTCAACCTCGTCGATCGCCGTCGTCTGCGCTTCTAAACCTTCGCCGAGCCACTCGTGTGCTCCGATGTGAGCGCCCGCACCTTTCTCCTTCTGGACTAGCTCGGATTCGAGCTCGAGCACGCCACCGCCGTAGCCATAGCTCCCTTGTCCGCCATGGCCGGAGCTCGTTCGAGCTGCCGCGCGCTGCTGCTCCCGTGTACGCGCTGCCTGCTGCTCGGTGCTGCTAGCCGCGATTGTTGCTCAAGCTGCCGCTGCTCGCCCGCGTCCACCCACGTGTGCCCCCGCCTGCCCCGCAGTTGCAGACGCTCGTCCGTTGCTGCAGCCGTCGCCCCGGCCGACCCTTGCCCATGCCGTAGGGACGTCCGCCGCCTTCGTCGTCCGCCCCACACCGCGGCCCGGCTCCCTCTGCTCCGCCCTGCGCACCACCTCGCCCCGCAGCCTACTGTTGTGGCCTTCTCCGCCGCGGCTACCGCTCCCTACTGCTGCTCTGCCCGCTGCACTCGGCTGCAGCTCCTCTGCTACAGTAACGTTCAGTTACTGTAGCTGCAGCTAGCTTTGGCAAATTCACATTGGGTAGCCCCTTTGACAGCCAATAAACATCCACAAGGCAAGTTCTTATGTGGATAAAAATAATTTGGGCAGAGAGTACACTTGAAAATCTTCATTTTACCCCATTGGACCAAATCCATTTGATGGATGGATTAAATTCTATGAAATTCACAAATTGCTGTTTTCTTTTAACATAGAACATACTTAACCCCTGGCAGCGTGTGTGTGCTGTGTAGGTGTGTGTGCGCCGTGCATGTGGCCGGCTGTGCCCAGTAATGGCCGGCCCTTACTTAGATTAGTACTACTATAATAGGTCTTAATTAGTGCTAAGTTAGTCTAGTAGTAGATGACATGTAGGCCCTCATTAAATAAATTAGACTTATTTAATTGTTTAGATAAATAGTCTATGACATGTGGGTCACACATGCCCCTTTTGACTAGTCAAATTGACTTGGTCAGTTTGGATTAAACTAAATATAATAAATCCAGAAATTTCAGAATATACTTAAAACTTTGGAAAATCATAAAAAATTAGCCATAACTCCGATGGAAAAACTTTGTACATGAAAGTTGCTCAAAACGACGAGACGAACCCGTATACGCAACCCGTTCGTCCGCCACACATCCCTAACCTATCGAACACACAACTTTCCCCCACTCCGGCTCCTTTGCCCAAAAACGCGAAACACCGGGAATAATTTCCCGGATGTTCCCCCTTCACCGGTACCACCTCGTACCGCGTTAGGGCACACCTAGCATCACGCTTTGTCATGTCATGCATCGTCATGCTTTTGTTTGCATTATATTTATTGTTTCTTCCCCCTCTTCTCTCGCTAGACATCGAGACCGACGCCGCTGCTACCCAGTACGACTACGGTGTTGACGACCCCTCTCTCTTGCCAGAGCAACCAGGCAAGCCCCCCCTTGATCACCAGATATCGCCTATTCTCTTCTATACTGCTTGCATTAGAGTAGTGTAGCATGTTACTGCTTTCCGTTATCCTATCCTGATGCATATCCTGTCCTTGTTACCACTGTTGTTGCCTTTACCTGCAATCCTACATGCTTAGTATAGGATGCTAGTTTTCCATCAGTGGCCCTACCCTCTTGTCCGTCTGCCATGCTATACTATTGGGCCGTGGTCACTTCGGGAGGTGATCACGGGCATATTCTATATACTTTACACTGTTACATTACCGGTGATACTGTTCGGAGTTGGGGGCTGAAGGGGCAGGTGGCTCCATCCCGGTAGAGGTGGGCCTGGGTTCCCGTCGGCCCCCGACTGTTACTTTGTGGCGGAGCGACAGGGCAGGTTGAGACCACCTAGGAGAGAGGTGGGCCTGGCCCTGGTCGGTGTTCGCGGATACTTAACACGTTTAACGAGATCTTGGTATTTGATCTGAGTCTGGCTACTGGCCTATACGCACTAACCATCTACGCGGGGACAGTTATGGGCACTCGACGTCGTGGTATTAGCCGAAGCCTTCGTGACGTCAGCGACTGAGTGGCGCGCGCCGGATTGGACCGTAAGCCTGCTCTTGTATTAAGGGGGCTAGTTCTGCTTCCGGCCGCGTTCGCAACGTGCAGGTGTGCAAAGGGCGATGGGCCCAGACCCCTGCGCCATAGGATTTAGACCGGCGTGCTGACCTCTCTGTTGTGCCTAGGTAGGGCTGCGACGTGTTGATCTTACGAGGCCGAGCATGACCCAGGAAAGTGTGTCCAGCCAAATGGGATCGAGCGTGTTGGGTTATGTGGTGCACCCCTGCAGGGAAGTTAATCTATTCGAATAGCCGTGATCTTCGGTAACAGGACGACTTGGAGTTGTACCTTGACCTTATGACAACTAGAATTGGATACTTAATAAAACACACCCTTCCAAGTGCCAGATACAACCGGTGGTCGCTCTCTCACAGGGCGACGAGGGGAGGATCATCGGTTAGGGTTATGCTATGCGATGCTACTTGGAGGACTTCAGTCTACTCTCTTCTACATGCTGCAAGATGGAGGTGGCCAGAAACGTAGTCTTCGACAGGATTAGCTATCCCCCTCTTATTCTGGCTTTCTGCAGTTTAGTCCATCGATATGGCCCTTTACACATTTACCCATGCATATGTAGTGTAGCTCCTTGCTTGCGAGTACTTTGAATGAGTACTCACGGTTGCTTTCTTCCTCTTTTCCCCTATCCCTTCTACCCGGTTGTCGCAACCAGATGTTGGAGCCCAGGATCCAGACGCCATCGTCGACGACGACTCCTACTACACCGGAGGTGCCTACTACTACGTGCTGCCCGCTGACGACGACCAGGAGTAGTTAGGAGGATCCCAGGCAGGAGGCTTGTGCCTCTTTCGATCTGTATCCCAGTTTGTGCTAGCCTTCTTAAGGAAAACTTGTTTAACTTATTTCTGTACTCAGATATTGTTGCTTCCGCTGACTCGTCTATGATCGAGCTCTTGTATTCAAGCCCTCGAGGCCCCTGGCTTGTAATATGATGCTTGTATGACTTATTTTTATTTGTAGAGTTGTGTTGTGATATCTTCCCGTGGGTCCCTGATCTTGATCGTACACGTTTGCGTGTATGATTAGTGTACGGTCAAATCAGAGGCGTCACAAGTTGGTATCAGAGCCGACTGCCTGTAGGAATCCCCCTTCCACACTCCTTGGCCGAAGGCGAGTCTCGACATTGTAAAACTTTTACTAACATGGTTGTGTGCCTTACGGGCCCACGTCGCCATCTGGGTGGTATTAGGATCTTTTACTCCTCGATCCTTACTCTGGGACTCTGAGCTCTCTTCTATTCGGGTTAAATGAATTTTGCTAAATCTAACATTAGGATCTCGTTATCACTTTCACCCGGAGAGCCCCTTATTACTGATGATCGTCTGCTGTACGTGAAGACCCTGAAGATACTCTCCGCTGTTAACCCGAGAACTTGTGTTCATCGTGTTTGCAATTCCCCTTCCACCGTCAACCCTTATGGATAACTACTTGCAGTTGTTATTCGTACCATCATTCCCTGTTGATCTTGTTATTACAAGATACCTCGGAAATTCTCTCTATTATTCCGAGAATAGTTTGTGCCTACTACCTTGCAGTTCATTATCCACATACACACCCCTACGGATAATTTCTCGCACTTACCGAGTATCCGCCCATCCCTAGTTGTTTGTGTGTTTCACTAAGTTCTTCAAAATAATATTCGATCTTCTGAAAATCCTTAGTAGCTTATTGCTTTTGAATTTCTTGCTTGCTTGCATTATGGTTAATCCCATAAGTATAGTAATCCTATTAGCATCCCTTGTCACTATCATTCTTGAGTCCATTGATTCAGTAAGTTGTGAATGTTCACAATCATCAGTCGAATCCTAGGATTATCCTTTCGGCTCAGACGTCATTTGGATATGAGCTGGTTCTTGACCAATCAATGCCTTGATCGGTTGTGCTTTTAAGTCTATTTAACTTATTCATTTTCGATCAGAACGATTGCTTCTGATCCCTTGATTTGGAAATCAAAAAAAATCTTTGCATTAAGCTTTGAATTAGTAAGTTGTTTCTATAATCTGATGCCTTGGCATTCCTTCTTCCTCTGATTGAGTTCCGATACTCACATCAGCCTCGTTGTTGATCGCCATACCCATTGCCGGGTTATTATCCAACAGTGTCCTTGACGACCTAAATTCTTGTGATTTTTTACCGGATACATAATGCCTTTGGTAAATTGTATCCTCTACTTTTGACAACCTTACTCTACTTTTGAGTTTGTGTTATTTACTCCCGAAGTTCATGGTATATGTTCTAAGAAGCCCCGATGGGTTGAACCTATGCCTTCCTTAATATGTGTGGACTCAAAAGTTTTCATGAGTCATACTCTTTTGGTATTTTACCAGATTAAATTTCAACACGACCACTTCATCGAACGCGAGAAGTAAATGAAAGGTTATGCATTGGAGAAGTGGGAGTCGACCTTGAACTTTGTGTTCATGCCCATGGACACGATGTAGATCTTATCATTAAAGCTTCTCTTAAATTAATTATTCCTTTGGTATAAGTTCATCTTATATCTAGGATCTGGCCTTTTGCAATCGTGGTTCCGACCATGTTTCTCCTTGATTCCATTTCTCGTGCAAGTTTGAACACTTGTCTTATGCAGAGCAATACCCTAGTCCAACCTATACTTTGATCTGTCGTCGAATATTACCCCCTGGTATCTCGAGATTATCACGGAACTGCATAACTTCTTATGCGTTCTTCATCAAGTATTACATTCTCACTGATTCCAAATTTTTTTACGGGCTCTGAGTTAATAAACACTCAAAGACATCGATAACTGGACCGAGTTCACACCGCGATTAAACAACTCTTGGTAACCTTCATTACTTACGAATTTGAACTCGATCACGTAAGTCCTAGCCTGCTCGGCTATATCATTATTGTGCCGATTTTAACTGTGCTACCTGGTCCTTAACCCCGGAGCACAACTTTCGACGATGAGCTAAGATTATGTCGATTTCCTCGTCTTATCGTTCCACCTTGAACGACAAGCTTGAATTCGAGTTTCTGTCCTACTCATGGTCCCAAGATCATTTCGCTTCATCATTCCTTTGACTTGATGTCATCGCCAGCCGATTAAATCTCCATGAAACCTCTCGACATAATTTGTCATGATCATCATCAACATTCTGAGTTCCTCCATGATATCAATTGAATTCATGATGAGAAATACCATCCTTTCCCCTCAATGATTTGTGTTATCATCGGCAACATTCTTGCTTTCCCTTCAACACAAACTTGTTCATGTCTTGTGTTGTACCTTGAGATCCTTGCTATCCAACTTATGTTATGTTTTACCTTGGAGTATTGCTATCTTTTATGTCTAGGCTGTCATGGGAAATTCACCACCCTTAAAATTTTTTGATACAAGTGATACTTATTAACATCACCATTCTTTTCTTGGTCCCCGTGTGGTTTCTAACCGGAATACCGACAAATGGTCTGTGATGTGTAAATTCTACACTTCTAGCAACCCTATTGCTTTGAAGTTATTGGTCTATAGTTTCATTCTACGTCTATGGCTTATTGAATCATCATTCGAACATTGATTGTGCTACCTAGCCCATATTTCGGGTGCACATTTCAACAAATGTTTAACTATGTATGTTTTCCTGGAGCATACCTCATTATGTCATCTGATCTGACAAATATTATTTCCTTATTCACATAAGTGTGGAAATCCATCTTTTAAAAATCTCAATGAATTGTCGCTGAGTTCATCAACCACCTCTTCATTCTCTCCTTGGTTTTAATGATGAACTCTTGTTATGGAACTCGCTTCCATAGTACATTTCCCGAGAATCTTACAATGTCGTCTCGTCAATTGTGTTGCACCTTTTCTTCTCACGCATCCTGAGTCTGAGGCATCCCGGCACCAATCAGATCTGAATCTCGGTCAGATATGATGGTTGGAACATATTCCAAGAGTTATTACATTGGTCCTTATATATCGGTAAGGTGAGGTCATGCCGATCACACCTGGTCGGAGGACTTGTTGTTATAGATTCCTTTTCAGCAAGGTTATCCATTCTTCCACGAGAAAATTGTAAGACTTATTCTACAAGTTGTTCTTGATGGATCCTTTGTGCATCCAAATTCTAACCTTTACTTGATGACCATGTCAATGCTATCTCGAAGCATGTATGTGGCACTCTGATCATCGATAAGAACATTTGAAGCGCCATGCTAAATTTACTTTATCAATTATTCAAACACCGTTGTTTTGGAAATGTCATGAACTTCCTCTCCCCTAACCTAAATGGTTTTCTACATTATATCCTATCATGGATATCATGCTCTACTTGTCTTTGGGAAGGATATACCCTGAAATATGTGTTTAATCACATTTTTCTTTCCATTGTTCTGATTAAATCTGATAGACACTTTTCCCTTTCCATTGGTTTGTTCAAACCCTTTCTATGATCTATATGATATAAGCAGTAATAATTCACTGCTTGTGCAAACATCTCGGTGTACAACTCTGTCAGTAAGACCATGTTACTATTGTTGATGACATTCCGATAACCACCGATGGACGAGAACTGTGCCTATTGGTCCGCCTCGTTTCAACGAGCAGGAAAATGGTTCTCTTCGTCCCTCGCCCTTGGTACCGAAGTTGTTACTGACATAACTGACAGGCTACCCTCTGACATGCCTTACTATCTTGATCGTGCAAGATGTCACCGCCCTTCCTACTTTAATCCACATGGTGGGCCCATAACCCACAGTTCCACAGGATCGAAACCTGACTCTCCTATACACCCCCTATTTCCAAAGTTATTCCTCACGTTTGGTTTCGTATGTAGTTCACGAGCCACCTTCTGTGTGTTCCTCAATTCTGGTATTAAACACAATACTTATTTCCGTTGCTCTGAACCCCTTTCACACTTTGTTTCAGGCAACGAACGATTGCCTACCCGCTTGAAACTTCTCATGGTATCTCCTTACTTTACTCTCAATATTTTCTTAAGTTTTAGTTCGAGAGTTACTTTCCGCCACCTTCCTCGATGTTAGCTACTAGATAGTCAACCTTGCAGAGGTCCGTTCTCCCGGATTATACCCACCCTTTATTCTTTCGTAAGTACGATGGAGTTCTCGAAGCAAGGATGCCGACTTCATCATGATGACTTGGAGCAGGGAAATAAATACTTCAACGAGGAGGATCTACTACTTCGGGAAGAGCAACCAAGACCAAGAAGAATTGTTAGAATTTCATAACCCATTCTTCCCCCTTACTCCCCTCTTAAATCTCGGGACGAGATTTCTTGTAGTGGAGAAGAATTGTGACGCCCGGATAGTTAAGCTACAATAACCATCTGCTAATGATGCCACGTCACTTCGATTACTGTTGCTAATCTCGCGTTAGTTCGAAACCGATTCAAATTCAAATTCCAAAAACAAGTCAAATTTTATTTCTTCAAACTGATAAGGAAAAATGTTCGGTGGGTTGCAAATATTCACTAAGTAATTACCATGTAGGAGGTAACATTAAATGGAATTTTAAATTTTCCCTAGAAATAAATAAAGTGAACAAGCATCCCTTATTATGCCCATTAAAATATGAACTTAATTTCAAACATTTCCAAATAACCCCAAACTTTTTGGAAAACACCCAAAATATCAGGAGGTGATTATGTGTGGAGTTTCAACTTTAGCTAAAATCATTTAGTACCTAAACTGAATACAAAACAGTAGATAAATAAGAAAAACAATAAACAAAAAAGAAGTGAAAAACATAATACCTAATCTACTGTACACTTAGGCCCAATTATTACATTAGTAGCCCAGCCCAACTCCCCTTTTTCTTCTTCCTCTGTTCACAGGGCTGGGTGGCCACCGTGCACCCGTCCACGTCGCGGATCGGCCACGTGCTGACCATCCCGTGAATCCCCGTCGTCCTACAAGACATCCCTCGACGCCGTGGTCAAACCCTAGCCCACTCTCTCCCCCCTCCCTCGCGCCGCTTTCTTCCCGCATCGCTCAGCCAACGCCGTCATCACCATGGCCATCATTATTCCCGCGCGCACCGAGCTCCTCGCCGGCTGAGATCACACCTGGAGCATCGCCTGCCTCGTCCGCGTCGACTGGAAGGACTGGATCGAGATGGAGTGGACCACATCACCGGGATCGACCTCATCCCCTTCCTTCGGTCGTTGCCGTTCAACCTCGTCGATCGCCGTCGTCTGCGCTTCTAAACCTTCACCGAGCCACTCGTGTGCTCCGATGTGAGCGCCCGCACCTTTCTCCTTCTGGACTAGCTCGGATTCAAGCTCGAGGACGCCACCGCCGTAGCCATAGCTCCCTTGTCCGCCATGGCCGGAGCTCGTTCGAGCTGCCGCACGCTGCTGCTCCCGTGTACGCGCTGCCTGCTGCTCGGTGCTGCTAGCCGCGGTTGTTGCTCAAGCTGCCGCTGCTCGCCCGCGTCCACCCGCGTGTGCCCCCGCCTGCCCCGCAGTTGCAGACGCTCGTCCGTTGCTGCAGCCGTCGCCCCGGCCGACCCTTGCCCACACCGTAGGGACGTTCGCCGCCTTCGTCGTCCGCCCCACACCGCGGCCCGGCTCCCTCTGCTCCGCCCTGCGCACCACCTCGCCCCGCAGCCTACTGTTGTGGCCTTCTCCGCCGCGGCTGCCGCTCCCTACTGCTGCTCTGCCCGCTGCACTCGGCTGCAGCTCCTCTGCTACAGTAACGTTCAGTTACTGTAGCTGCAGCTAGCTTTGGCAAATTCACATTGGGTAGCCCCTTTGACAGCCAATAAACATCCACAAGGCAAGTTCTTATGTGGATAAAAATAATTTGGGCAGAGAGTACACTTGAAAATCTTCATTTTACCCCATTGGAACCAAATCCATTTGATGGATGGATTAAATTATATGAAATTCACAAATTGCTGTTTTCTTTTAACATAGAACATACTTAACCCCTGCAGCGTGTGTGTGCTGTGTAGGTTGTGTGTGCGCCGTGCATGTGGCCGCTGTGCCCAGTTAATGGCCGGCCCTTACCTTAGATAGTACTTACTATAATAGGTTCTTAATTAGTGCTTAAGTTAGTCTAGTAGTTAGATTGACATGTAGGCCTCATTAAATAAATTAGACCTTATTTTAATTGTTTAGATAAATAGTCTTATGACATGTGGGTCACACATTGCCCCTTTTGACTAGTATTGACTGGTTCAGTTGGATTAAACTAAATTATAATAAATTCCAGAAATTTCAGAAAATACCTAAAACTTTGGAAAATCATAGAAAAATTACCCATACTCCGATGGAAAAACTTTGTACATGAAAGTTGCTCAAAACGACGAGACGAACCCGTATTACGCAGCCGTTCGTTCCGCCACGCATCCCTAACCTCGAACATAGCAACTTTCCCCACTCCGGCTCCTTTTGCCCAAAACGCGAAACACCGGGAATATATTCTCGGATGTTCCCCCCTTCACCGGTACCACCTTCGTTACCCGCGTTAGGGCACACCTAGCATCACGCTTTGTCATGTCATGTCATCGTCATGCTTTTTTGTTTGCATTATATTTATTTGTTCTCCCCTCTTCTCTTCGCTAGACATCGAGACCGACGCCGCTGCTACCCAGTACGACTACGGTGTTGACGACCCCTCTCTCTTGCCAGAGCAACCAGGCAAGCCCCCCCTTGACCACCAGATATCACCTATTCTCTTCTATACTGCTTGCATTAGAGTAGTGTAGCATGTTACTGCTTTCCGTTATCCTATCCTGATGCATATCCTGTCCTTGTTACCACTGTTGTTGCCTTTACCTGCAATCCTACATGCTTAGTATAGGATGCTAGTTTTCCATCAGTGGCCCTACCCTCTTGTCCGTCTGCCATGCTATACTATTGGGCCGTGGTCACTTCGGGAGGTGATCACGGGCATATTCTATATACTTTACACTGTTACATTACCGGTGATACTGTTCGGAGTTGGGGGCTGAAGGGGCAGGTGGCTCCATCCCGGTAGAGGTGGGCCTGGGTTCCCGATGGCCCCCGACTGTTACTTTGAGGCGGAGCGACAGGGCAGGTTAAGACCACCTAGGAGAGAGGTGGGCCTGGCCCTGGTCGGTGTTCGCGGATACTTAACACGTTTAACGAGATCTTGGTATTTGATCTGAGTCTGGCTACTGGCCTATACGCACTAACCATCTACGCGGGGACAGTTATGGGCACTCGACGTCGTGGTATCAGCCGAAGCCTTCGTGACGTCAGCGACTGAGTGGCGCGCGCCGGATTGGACCGTAAGCCTGCTCTTGTATTAAGGGGGCTAGTTCTGCTTCCGGCCGCGTTCGCAACGTGCAGGTGTGCAAAGGGCGATGGGCCCAGACCCCTGCGCCATAGGATTTAGACCGGCGTGCTGACCTCTCTGTTGTGCCTAGGTAGGGCTGCGACGTGTTGATCTTCCGAGGCCGGGCATGACCCAGGAAAGTGTGTCCGGCCAAATGGGATCGAGCGTGTTGGGTTATGTGGTGCACCCCTGCAGGGAAGTTAATCTATTCGAATAGCCGTGATCTTCGGTAACAGGACGACTTGGAGTTGTACCTTGACCTTATGACAACTAGAACCGGATACTTAATAAAACACACCCTTCCAAGTGCCAGATACAACCGGTGATCGCTCTCTCACAGGGCGACGAGGGGAGGATCATCGGTTAGGGTTATGCTATGCGATGCTACTTGGAGGACTTCAGTCTACTCTCTTCTACATGCTGCAAGATGGAGGTGGCCAGAAGCGTAGTCTTCGACAGGATTAGCTATCCCCCTCTTATTCTGGCTTTCTGCAGTTCAGTCCATCGATATGGCCCTTTACACATTTACCCATGCATATGTAGTGTAGCTCCTTGCTTGCGAGTACTTTGAATGAGTACTCACGGTTGCTTTCTTCCTCTTTTCCCCCTATCCCTTCTACCCGGTTGTCGCAACCAGATGTTGGAGCCCAGGATCCAGACGCCATCGTCGACGACGACTCCTACTACACCGGAGGTGCCTACTACTACGTGCTGCCCGCTGACGATGACCAGGAGTAGTTAGAAGGATCCCAGGCAGGAGGCCTGTGCCTCTTTCGATCTGTATCCCAGTTTGTGCTAGCCTTCTTAAGGAAAACTTGTTTAACTTATGTCTGTACTCAGATATTGTTGCTTCCGCTGACTCGTCTATGATCGAGCTCTTGTATTCGAGCCCTCGAGGCCCCTGGCTTGTAATATGATGCTTGTATGACTTATTTTTATTTGTAGAGTTGTGTTGTGATATCTGCCCGTGGGTCCCTGATCTTGATCGTACACGTTTGCGTGTATGATTTGTGTACGGTCAAATCGGGGGCGTCACAAAGCAGCAGCACGAGGCTCGCCGCACAACCCGGCATAGCGGCCAAAAGGTCACTTCGACCGGTTTACCAGACACCCCGGTTCGAAAGCGCCGATCTGAGGTCTCACCCACTTCTGACACTTCTTATCCCAAGGCAGGCTATTTTTGACAACCTCTTAACCCGTCCGATTCGAATTATCAGGTGACACCTCCTTCATCTTCTGGCGAGTCAACAGCAACACAACTCCCCCCTCTCAAAACCGTAGTTGGGTAAGTACTTCACCCCTTTCTTTTGATGTTTCATACTTTATATGCTGTGCTAACCTTTGCATCTTGTTCTGTTTAGAGCCAAAGCTAGACCCAGTAAAAAGGCTCAGGTGAATAATCCGCCCGAAGACCAGGTGGTTACTGAACCGGAGCAGACTGCTGAACCGGAGGGTCCAACTCCTAAAGCTACCTTTGATGAACCACCCCCTTAAGATCACAATACTGATGAACAAGCAGAAGTTGATACTGTTGTGCCTGATGATGAATCATCAGATCCAATCCAGACTGGTGACAGATCTTCTAGTCCGGTGAGAGCTACTGACACTCCATCAACCCCAGAAAAGGCTACTGGAGACAAAGAAGGTGAGGTTATCATTACTGGTATTGGTCACACCTCTCCTAGCCATCCTGTAATCTTGGCCAAACATAGTGCCAAGGAAGAGCGTGCTGCCATGGAAAAAGGCAAATGGAGCACCGACTTGTCAAGCTACGCCCATCTCAGCGCTCAAGAACTTCACTTTGGTTTTCTAAACCGTCTGCACTCAAACCATGATTATGAAGCCGGTTTGGTGAACCTGATGAAGGAACGCTATGAGGTATTTTCATCACTTTTCCTTTCTTAAATCCAAAGTATGAGTATCAACCCAAGTAGCCCCAAGGGCCGGTTTATGATGGCAATCATAAACTAGGACTTTATAATACCTTCAACTCTTGCAAACCTGTCCTTCATATACCAACTGATCTTTTGAAGTAAACCAGACGTGATTATTGTATTCCTGTAGTTTTTGCCTGTCTAGTCCCCAAGGGCCGGTTTATCTTTCCAAGGTGAATCGGGTC
This sequence comes from Triticum urartu, assembly GCF_003073215.2. Lineage (NCBI taxonomy): Eukaryota > Viridiplantae > Streptophyta > Magnoliopsida > Poales > Poaceae > Triticum > Triticum urartu. The sequence goes on from NC_053025.1 coordinate 396,244,926, forward strand.
TTTAATCCATGCATCCATTTGAACATATGTACATTAGCCCCCAAGTGTCAAGGATAATGCTTGCATTGTACTTGAGACTTGCAAATAAATTTTTGATGATAGAACAAATAGGCATTAGCCCCCAAGTACAAAGTGCATAACTTGTTATATGCTTGGTACTTCAAAATAGACATATCTCATTGCTGATATATCTTGGCTTTGCAGGCCGAGCTGAGTAAAAGGGATGCTCAAACCGCTGACCTTCAGGAGAACGTCAAATCTCAGCAAGCAGAAGCTTCCAAGGCTAAGGAAGAGTTGACAAATGCCTTAGCAGCCATGGAAAGGCTGAAAGAGACCTTTAACAAAGAGCGTGCAGACTGGGAAATAGAAAAGGCCGGTTTAACAAAGAAGGCCGAGGACGCACAGGCAGCCCTGAAGCCGGTGGTTGAAGAGCTGGCTGGCTTAAAGCGGCATATTAATGCCATGACTTCTGCTGTGTTTGGTAAGTACTTTCTCATGAAATTTTTGTAATTCGTAATATCTTATGAATGACTTGTTTACTGATGTTTAACCATGACAGGGACCCGCATTACTTATCTGGGCTCCAACATGCGGATGAAGCTTAAAGCGGCCTACACTTTGATAGAACAACTGTTTTCTGGATCCCAACGAGCCATTTGCACTGCAGCTTATAACAAGCCCCTGCCATCACTGATAAAAGAAACTATCGAAAAGCTGGCCATGCTGCCTGCCTAGATCGACGAACTGAAGAGATCAGCCACGAGGTCAGGTGCACTGACCGCACTAATCGGGGCCAAGGCATGGATTCCGGATCTTGAACCGGCAGATATCATCAAAGGCTATCCTGGTGTGAAAGAAGACGGTTCAGACTTCAATAATGACGATCTCCGAAGGCTGACAAAGGAGATGCGGCCTATAGCAAGCAAATTGGCGGAGGACACAGATCTGTCACATTTTCAACCGGTTTACGATGCTGAAGGGAAAAGACAGCCCTCACTGATTCATAATGTAGAAGAGCTTGTTCCGCCAATCCGTAAGCATACTTACGCTCCTGATATTGACCCTTCCAACCTTATTCATGAAGAAGCCGTTTTTCAAGCCTTAACTGGAATCGACTGGTCAACGACTGATTTCCAGCGACTGGGAGGGATGAAGAGAATACGCCCACTCAAGATGACCCTCAATCGTCAAGCCGTCCAGATGAGGAATCCTAAACCGGTGGCCGGTTTACTAGTTGCAGTCTTCCACTCTTGAAAACAATTATTCAATTTGGGTTATTTAAAGCGCCTTGTAATAGGATAGCGTGAACACCTTTATCTGCCATGCCATCGAGCATGTTTGTTTTGCTTGTTACTTAAAACTTGCCATGCCTTTGGGGGTTATGATATGCATAGTCCATTATGGCTTTTGTTCCTGCATATAAAAACTTGAAAATGTCCTAGTGGTTTACCACTGGACGGGTCACAATGCCCAAAAAATATATACATAACTTGGATGGATAACCAAGATTGTAATAACCAGATATAAAATAGATAATACCTGTGACATACCTCGTTGGCTGACCAACTGTTTGTATAATAAGGGTAAAAAACACCAATCTGGAGTGTTGATGACTCCTTGCCCTCTTGTCGGTTCATATAAAAACCATACCGGGCTATAATAGCCACTGATTTGTTCGTATAATCATGGTGACATCTAGTCAAAACCAGACCGGAGCAACGTACTGCCGGGTTAGAACTGATCGTGTACTGACAATTGAGCGTTGAAAGCCACGTCGGGTTGTAATAAACACCGGTTTATCAGAAAATATTCATAAATCCCTTAGTCGTGGAGCCATCGCTATGGGTTAGCTTAAAGGGGTTAAACCGGACAAGGGACACGAGGGTTTTTATACTAGTTTGTCCCCTTCGATGAAGGTAAAAGCCTACGTCTAGTTGTGTTGGTATTGCTGGGATTTCGATGACTGGGGAGCGAATCTGCTTTGCCTGGCTCTCGAGTTATTGTGTGTTGTCCCTAAACCGCTGCCGGGTCGTCCCTTTATATACATAGGTTGACGCCCGCCGGTTTACAGAGTCCCGAGGCCGGATCATAAATGTGTCCGGCTCGGTCTCTATCCTTCCTATCTTACAATGCAAGTTACATAATAAGGTCAGTTTACATCTACATGGCGTAACTCTCCTTTGGGCCTTGGGCCTTCGTAAAGCGCCATCATTCTACATCTTCATGGGCTTCTAATCTTCATAAAGTTAATCCGGCTACTCCTGGCCGGTTTATGTCCAGTAGTAATATCCCCAACAACACTGATTAGTGATTACATGACTTTGATAGGTAATACCGAATCACATGAAAAGTATAGTGTCCAATAGACCATATGTGGAGAGAGTTTCATGTTAAGAGAATGAAGAGAATGTTGCAGGTCAAGAAAACAAGTATAAGAGCTTATATATAGAATGGTTTAAACTGAGCAGATGCCCTATGACCCTATCACATATTCCGTGGAATGAAATTATATGAAGAGAATGTTGTAAGTCAAGAAAAAAGTAGAAGAACTTATATATAGAATGGTTTAAACCGAGGAGATGCCCTATCACATATTGTGTGAAATGAAATTATATGACCAATTTACCTTGTAATGGTTGTCATCTAACTCGGTAGGAAAGAGAGCCCAACAGGCATGGTGTTTGGAGGGCCTATTTGTGCTATTTTTAAATATTGTTACCAACGTTGAGACAAGATGAAGCTAGCTACTATACAGACTGGGCATATAAGCCTAGTAGATGTGTTTTTAGGAGTGTAATGTGTTTACGACAATGTATCAATCTAGTTATCAGGGATGTAACCAACAACAGAGTAACTTGATTAAAGGCCTAAGCAATAGAGTGCAACGATACAAATATTTTCGGCAAATGGCACTCCATCGGCAATGAATTGTCATACATCACAACATAGATTAATGTTGGTCGTATGAAAAAAATACTAACATAGATTAATATTGGCACGCATCAGTAACCAAGTCCTAATTACAGTTGCAAAATAGCCAAATAGCCAAAACCAGCTAGTTGCTCAATGTTGCAACCATTCTGCACCATCAGTACTTACTTGCTACCATACACGTTGCAGCCACTCAAGCGTTGGGAACTTTTGATAGAGGCTATATTTTTAAACCATCTGTTCACGTACTAACATTTTGATCCGAGAGGCATATTTTTTAAAATTTTGGGATACACCCTATATGATAAGAACAATAGACAAATGAATCAAAAAGGCTGGATTTACCCAAGAGTACCAACCTTTCTTTAGCATGTTTCAGAAGAATAACATCGCCGGATTAAGTGAAGCAATATTTCACTCGAGTTGCTTGTCCTTGGTCGTTTCCAGAATCCATGCACAGAATAAGCTAGAAGGAGAGCAAGCATGAGAAGAAAATAATAACGAAAACAGAACACAACGCACAGAACACACAGGTAGAGCGAGTAAAATGTTGTATATGAAATGAGAAAAACAATGGAAAGTCAGAGAAGGAAGGCAGAACCTTGGCAGGAAGAAAGGCAGCAGACGAGGCGGCGGGCCGGCAGAACAGCAACAAGACCTGGAATACAGAAGAAAATAAGGACCCCGAGAAGATAGATTGGCAGGATAAGGAACTGAATCACAACACACAGAATCTTTTCTTGCACAGAATGATGCTTCCAGTAGCATCTTTTTTCATTAACAGAAGTAAGAATGCATGGTCATAAACAAGCTGATCTAGCATAAGATACAGCAGGCAAGACAAACAAACTGGACATAGGCACCGCAAGCAGACAATAGAAAGGACAAACCTAAAGGGAAACAACAATTATACAAGGCATGATGCAAACAATATATATAGGAAGCAAACCACTATACATACCACAAAAAAACAAAGGACAAGATTGGTGTTCAGACTCTGTGTGAATATTGAGATAATGATGACCTACCATGTGTACAAATTTATTTACCTTGCATCACTTATGCAATATTGTAATAGTAGAACAACTGAATAAATTACTTCACCTTTTTGCATCTTCCAATCTTAAAGCGCTAGAGCAAGGTGGCCACATTTTGTGAATCTTCCAAATTTGAAGCACATTCAAACAGAAGCAGCATGGGGTACTTACAAATTAAAGGATTCAGGCAACATCTTCCCCTCTACCATGAACATGTTGACAATTTAGATATTTCACTTGAGCAAGTACTAATGGATATGCACATCAATCCTGCACGACCCACCACCAGAAATTAACCAAGAAAAAGTAACGGAAATCATCCCAAGAACACATCAAGATAGCTACCTCATGTCCGCTTCCCAGTTGCTCTGTTCCACTCTGTAACCACAATGATAAACCTGGGAAAACATGATAGATCAATGCAGGAGCAAAGTGAATCGAGCAATAAACAAAGGATTAGAGACCTATCGCGGTCAATGTCATTGATCTATTGGTTGCATGTCACCACCGACACCCTTGTTGCTGCTGTGGAAGAGGTTGACCTGAACACCTACCATGCTCCTCGCTGCCATGCACGAGCCCTTCGCAAGGATGAGAGTTAGTAGGAGGTGAAGTCAGCACGCAAGCAACTCCAATGCATACAAACGGTTCATATAAAATAGTGCACATGATACTTCTGTAACGATAAGCAAGGGAATCCAAAGTACTTGATAACATGAGTTTGGCTCTTTTTGACAGTAATAATCTTAATCATGAGTCATCACTATGCAAAATCTCAGAGCTAGTAAAAAAGAGTTCATAGTCTAGACATGTCAATGGTACATTTAGGAACCAGCTGTGACCATACTCAACTATGATAGTTTTTAGGTTGTTGTTCCCATGCCATTCTAGCACCCAGCTTTTAATGTTGCACACATTGGAAAAGGTAATTCCTTGGATGTATTAAAGTAGAAACATTATTGAGGGTTTGTGATAGGATGGTATATGCCTTCGACAAGTTAGGGTGACAGAATGATAGATCAGTTTGGAAAAATTGGTGTATTTTCTCTTCTGGGAAAGGAAGCAAAAGCTCTGCTATTAGAAATTTACTATACATACATGTTAAAACTTTTACATGCATGTGAAACATATTATTTAGCTTTCTGGGCAAAGAAGCAAGAATTCTGCTACTACAAATTTGAAGGAAATATGCCCTAGAGGCAATAATAAAGTTATTATTTATTTCCTTATATCATGATAAATGTTTATTATTCATGCTAGAATTGTATTAACCGGAAACATAATACATGTGTGAATACATAGACAAACAGAGTGTCACTAGTATGCCTCTACTTGACTAGCTCGTTAATCGAAGATGGTTATGTTTCCTAACCATAAAAAAAAGAGTTGTTATTTGATTAACGGGATCACATCATTAGGAGAATGATGTGATTGACATGACCCATTCCATTAGCTTAGCACCCGATCGTTTAGTATGTTGCTATTGCTTTCTTCATGACTTATACATGTTCCTATGACTATGAGATTATGCAACTCCCGTTTGCCGGAGGAACACTTTGTGTGCTACCAAACGTCACAACGTAACTGGGTGATTATAAAGGAGCTCTAAAGGTGTCTCCAAAGGTACATGTTGGGTTGGCGTATTTCGAGATTAGGATTTGTCACTCCGATTGTCGGAGAGGTATCTCTGGGACCTCTCGGTAATGCACATCACATAAGCCTTGCAAGCATTGCAACTAATGAGTTAGTTGTGAGATGATGTATTACGGAACGAGTAAAGAGACTTGCCGGTAACGATGTTGAACTAGGTATTAAGATACCGACGATCGAATCTCAGGCAAGTAACATACCGATGACAAAGGGAACAACGTATGTTGTTATGCGGTCTGACCGATAAAGATCTTCGTAGAATATGTAGGAGCCAATATGGGCATCCAGGTCCCGCTATTGGTTATTGACCGGAGATGTGTCTCGGTCATGTCTACATTGTTCTCGAACCCGTAGGGTCCGCACGCTTAAGGTTTCGATGACAGTTATATTATGAGTTTATGAGTTTTGATGTACCAAAGTTAGTTCGGAGTCCCGGATGTGATCACGGACATGACGAGGAATCTCGAAACGGTCGAGACATAAAGATTGATATATTGGACGGCTATATTTGGACACCGGAAGTGTTCCGGGTGATTTCGGAGAAAACCGGAGAGCCGGAGGGTTACCGGAACCCCCCCCCGGGAGAAGTAATGGGCCATATGGGCCTTAGTGGAGAGAGAGAGGGGCTGCCAGAGGTGGGCTGCGCGCCTCCTCCCCCCTGGTCCGAATTGGACTAGGAGAGGGGGGCGGCGCCCTCCCCCCTTTTCCCTCCCCCTCCCCACTTCTTTCCCCCTCCTAGTAGGAGTCCTACTCCTACTAGGAGGAGGACTCCTCCTGGCGCGCCTATAGGGGCCGGCCGGCCTCCTCCCCTTCTCCTTATATACGGGAGCAGAGGGGTGTTGGGGAACGTAGCAGAAATTCAAAATTTTCTTACGTGTCACCAAGATCTATCTATGGAGAGACTAGCAACGAGGGGAAGGAGAGTGCATCTACATACCCTTGTAGATCGCTAAGCGGAAGCGTTCAAGTGAACGGGGTTGATGGAGTCGTACTCGTCGTGATTCAAATCACCGATGATCAAGTGCCGAACGCACGGCACCTCCGCGTTCAACACACGTACAGCCCGATGACGTCTCCCACGCCTTGATCCAGCAAGGAGGAGGGAGAGGTTGATGAAGATCCAGCAACACGACGGCGTGGTGGTGGATGCAGGGCGTCACAGTAGCAGGGCTTCGCCTATACTACGAGGGAGAGACGTAACGGGGAGAGAGGGAGGCGCCAGGGGCTGGTGTGTGAAGTTCCTCCTCTTTCCCCACTATATATAGGAGGGCCAAGGGGGGTGGTGCGCCAGCCTAGGAGATCCAATCTCCTAGGTGCGGCTGCCCAAGGGAGGTTTCCCTCCCCCCCAAGGCACCTAGAGGTGCCTTCCACTAGTGGGACTCCTCCCATATGGAAACCCTAGGCGCATGGGCCTATAGGGGCTGGTCCCCTTGGCCCATATAGGCCAAGGCGCACCCCTTACAGCCCATGTGCCCCCCCGGGACAGGTGGCCCCACCCGGTGGGCCCCCGGGACCCTTCCGGTGGTCCCGGTACAATACCGATAACCCCGAAACTTGTCCCGATGGCCGAAACAGCACGTCCTATATATAATTCTTTACCTCCGGACCATTCCGGAACTCCTCGTGACGTCCGGGATCTCATCCGGGACTCCGAACAATATTCGGGTTACTGCATACACATATATCTTCATAACCCTAGCGCCACCGAACCTTAAGTGTGTAGACCCTACGGGTTCGGGAGACATGCAGACATGACCGAGACGTTCTCCGGTCAATAACCAACAGCGGGATCTGGATACCCATGATGGCTCCCACATGTTCCACGATGATCTCATCGGATGAACCACGATGTCAAGGACTTAATCAATCCCGTATACAATTCCCTTTGTCTAGCGGTATGTTACTTGCCCGAGATTCGATCGTCGGTATCCTTATACCTTGTTCAATCTCGTTACCGGCAAGTCTCTTTACTCGTTCCGTAACACATCATCCCGTGATCAACTCCTTGGTCACATTGCGCATATGATGATGTCCTACCGAGTGGGCCCAGAGATACCTCTCCGCTTACACGGAGTGACAAATCCCAGTCTCGATTCGTGCCAACCCAACAGACACTTTCGGAGATACCTGTAATGCACCTTTATAGTCACCCAGTTACGTTGTGACGTTTGATACACCCAAAGCACTCCTACGGTATCCGGGAGTTGCACAATCTCATGGTCTAAGGAAATTATACTTGACATTAGAAAAGCTTTAGCATACGAACTGTACGATCTTTGTGCTAGGCTTAGGATTGGGTCTTGTCCATCACATCATTCTCCTAATGATGTGATCCCGTTATCAACGACATCCAATGTCCATGGTTAGGAAACCGTAACCATCTATTGATCAATGAGCTAGTCAACTAGAGGCTTACTAGGGACATGGTGTTGTCTATGTATCCATACATGTATCTGAGTTTCCTATCAATACAATTATAGCATGGATAATAAACGATTATCATGAACAAGGAAATATAATAATAACCAATTTATTATTGCCTCTAGGGCATATTTCCAACAGTCTCCCACTTGCACTAGAGTCAATAATCTAGTTCACATCGCCATGTGATTAACACTCACAGGTCACATCGCCATGTGACTAACACCCAAGAGTTTACTAGAGTCAGTAGTCTAGTTCACATCACTATGTGATTAACACTCAATGAGTTTTAGGTTTGATCATGTTGCTTGTGAGAGAGGTTTTAGTCAACGGGTCTGAACCTTTCAGATCCGTGTGTGCTTTACAAATCTCTATGTCATCTCCTAGATGTAGCTACCACGTTCCATTTGGAGCTAATCCAAATAACTGTTCTGCTTGGAGCTATTCTAAATTGTTACTCCATTATATGCATCCGGTATCTCTACTCAGAGCTATCCGGATAGGTGTTAAGCTTGCATCGACGTAACCCTTTACGACGAACTCTTTTACCACCTCCATAATCGAGAAAAATTCCTTAGTCCACTAGTTACTAAGGATAACTTTGACCGCTGTACTGTGATCCATTCTTGGATCACTCTTGTACCCCTTGACTGACTCATGGCAAGTCACACTTCAGGTGTGGTACACAGCATAGCATACTGTAGAGCCTATGTCTTAAGCATAGGGGACGACCTTCGTCCTTTCTCTCTATTCTGCCGTGGTCGAGCTTTAAGTCTTAACTTCATACCTTACAACTCAGGCAAGAACTCCTTCTTTGACTGATCCATCTTGAACACCTTCAAGATCATGTCAAGGTATGTGCTCATTTGAAAGTACCATTAAGCGTTTTGATCTATCCTTATAGATCTTGATGCTCAATGTTCAAGTAGCTTAATCCAGGCTTTCCATTGAAAAACACTTTCCAAATAACCCTATATGCTTTCCAGAAATTCTATGTCGTTTCTGATCAACAATATGTCAACAACATATACTAATCAGAAATTCTACAGTGCTCCCACTCACTTCTTTGGAAATACAAGTTTCTCATAAACTTTGTATACACCCAAAATCTTTGATCATCATCAAAGCATACATTCCAACTTCGAGATGCTTACTCCAGTCCTTAGAAGGATTGCTAGAGCTTTGCATACTTATTAGCATCTTTCAGGATTGACAAAACCTTTCGGTTGTATCATATACAACCTTTCCTCAAGAAAATCATCGAGGAAACAATGTTTTGACATCCTATCTGCAAGATTTCATAAATAATGCAGTAATCGCTAATATAATTCCAACAGACTCTTAGCATCGCTACGAGTGAGAAAGTCTCATCATAGTCAACTCCTTGAACTTGTCGGAAAACATCTTAACGACAAGTCGAGCTTTCTTAATGGTGACACTTACCATCATTGTCTGTCTTCCTTTTAAAATCCATCTGTACTCAACAGCCTTACGACCATCGAGCTGCTCTGCCAAAGTCTACACTTTGTTTCCATACATGGATCCTCTCTCGGATTTTATGGCCTCGAGCCATTTATCGGAATCCGGGCCCACCATCGCTTCTCCATAGCTCGTAGGTTCATTGTTGTCTAGCAACACGACTTTCAAGACAGGATTACGTACCACTCTGAAGTAGTACGCATCCTTGTCATCCCACGAGGTTTGGTAGTGACTTGATCCGAAATCTCATGATCAATATCATAAGCTTCCACTTCAATTGGTGTAGGTGCCACAGGAACAACTCTTTGTGCCCTGCTATACACTAGTTGAAGCAACGGTTTAATAACCTCATCAAGTCTCCACCATCCTCCCACTCAATTCTTTCGAGAGAAACTTTTCCTCGAGAAAGGACCTGATTCTAGAAACAATCCCTTATTGCTTTCGAATCTGAGACAGGAGGTATACCCAACTGTTTCGGGTGTCCTATGAAGATGCATTTATCCGCTTTAGGTTCGAGCTTATCAGCCTGAAACTTTTTCACATAAGCGTCGCAGTCCCAAACTTTTAAGAAATGACAGCTTAGGTTTCTCTAAACCATAGTTCATACGGTGTCATCTTATCAGAATTACGTGGTGCCCTATTTAAAGTGAATGTGGTTGTCTTTAATGCTTTAACCCATAAACTATTGTGGTAATTCGATAAGAGACATCATGGTATGCATCATATCCAATAGGGTGCAGTTATGATGTTCGGACACACCATCACACTATGGTGTTCCAGGCTGTATTAGTTGTGAAACAATTTCCACAATGTCTTAATTCTGTGCCAAACTCGCAATTCAGATATTCATCTCTATGATCATATCATAGATTTTTTATCCTCTTGTCACGACGATCTTTCAACTTCACCCTGAAATTACCTGAACCTTTCAATAATTCAGGCTCGTGATTCATCAAGTAAATATACTCTACATCTACTCAAATCATCTGTGAAGTAAGAACATAACGATATCCACTACATGCCTCAGCACTCATTGGATTGCACACATCAAAATGTATTACTTCCAACAAGTTGCTTTCTTGTTCCATTTTACTGAAAACGAGGCTTTCAGTCATCTTGCCCATGTGGTATGATTTGCATGTCTCAAGTGATTCAAAATCAAGCGAGTACAAAACGATCCATCTGTATAGAGTTTCTTCATGCATATCTACCAACAAACATGGTTCGCATGTCTCAAACTTTTCAAAAAACGAGTGAGCTCAAAGATCCATCAACATGGAGCTTCTTCATGCATTTTATATCGATATGACTTACGTGGCAGTGCCACAAGTAGGTGGTACTATCATTACTATCTTTTGGCATGAACATGTGTATCACTACGATCGAGATTCAATAAACCATTCATTTTAGGTGTAAGACCATTGAAGGTATTATTCAAATAAACAGAGTAACCATTATTCTCCTTAAATGAATAACCGTATTGCGATAGACATAATCCAATCATGTCTATGCTCAACGCAAACACCAATCTCGATGGTAGAGGGAGCGTGCGATGCTTGATCATATCAACATTGAGAACACTTCCAACACATATCGTCAGCTCACCTTTAGCTAGTCTCCGTTTATTCCGTAGCTTTTATTTTGAGTTACTAACACTTAGTAAACCGAACCGGTATCTAATACCCTGGTGCTACTAGGAGTACTAGTAAATTACACATTAACATAATGTATATCCAATATACTTCTATCGACCTTGCCAGCCTTCTAATCTACCAAGTATCTAGGGTAATTCTGCTCCAGTGGCTGTTCCCTTTATTACAGAAGCACTTAGTCTCGGGTTTGGGTTCAACCTTGGGTTTATTCACTAGAGCAGCAGCTGAATTGCCGTTTTATGAAGTATCCCTTTGTGCCCTTGCCCTTCTTGAAACTAGTGGTTTCACCAACCATCAACAATTGATGCTCCTTCTTGATTTCTACTTTTGTGGTGTCAAACATCACGAACATCTCAAGGATCATCATATATGTCCCTGATACATTATAGTTCATCACGAAGCTCTAGCAGCTTGGTGGTAATGATTTCGGAGAAACATCACTATCTTATCTGGAAGATCAACTCCCACTTGATTCAAATGATTGTTGTACTCAGACAATCTGAGCACAAGCTCAACAATTGAGCTTTTCTCCCTTAGTTCGCAGGCTAAGAAAATCGTCGGAGGTCTTATACCTCTTGACGTGGGCACGAGCCTGAAATCCCAATTTCAGCCCTCAAAACATCTCATATGTTTCGTGACGTTTCAAAAAACGTCTGTGGTGCCTCAACTCTAAACCGTTTAACTGAACTATCACGTAGTTATCAAAACGTGTATGTCAGATGTTCGCAACATCCACAGACAACGTTCGAGGTTCAGCACACTGAGCGGTGCATTAAGGACATAAGCCTTCTAAGAAGCAATGAGGACAATCCTCAGTCTACGGACCTAGTCCGCATAATTGCTACTATCAACTTTCAACTAATTTTTCTCTAGGAACATATCTAAACAGTAGAACTGAAACGCGAGCTACGACATAATTTGCAAAATCCTTTTTGACTATGTTCAGGATAATTAAGTTCATCGTATGAACTCCCACTTAGATAGACATCCCTCTAGTCATCTAAGCGATTACATGATCCGAGTGAACTAGGCCGTGTCCGATTAACACGTGAGACGGACTAGTCAACGTCGGTGAACATCTTCATGTTGATCGTATCTTCTATACGACTCATGCTCGACCTTTCGGTCTCTGTGTTCCGAGGCCATGTCTTCACATGCTAGGCTCGTCAAGTTAACCCTAAGTGTTTTTGCATGTGTAAATCTTGCTTACACCCGTTGTATGTGAACGAAAGGATCTATCACACCCGATTAACACGTGATGCTTCGAAGCGACGAACTGTAGCAACGGTGCACAGTTAGGGGAGAACACTTCTTGAAATTTTAATGAGGGATCATCTTATTTACTACCGTCGTACTAAGCAAATAAGATGTATAAATATGATAAACATCATATGCAATCAAATAATAGTGACATGATATGGCCAATATCATATAGCTCCTTTGATCTCCATCTTGGGGCTCCATGATCATCTTGTCACCGGTATGACACCATGATCTCCATCATCATGATCTCCATCATCGTGTCTTCTTGAAGTTGTCTCGTCATCGACATGCAATTCGTGATTCCCTTGACAAGAACATGATCAATCTCATACATTACATATAACATTCATCACATCCTTTTGGCCATATCACATCACATAGCATACCCTGCAAAAACAAGTTAGACGTCCTCTAATTGTTGTTTGCATGTTTTACGTGGCTGCTATGGGTTTCTAGCAAGAACGTTTCTTACCTACGCAAAACCACAACGTGATATGCCAATTGCTATTTACCCTTCATAAGGACCCTTTTCATCGAATCCGATCCGACTAAAGTAGAAGAGACAGACACCCGCTAGCCACCTTATGCAACTAGTGCATGTTTGTCGGTGGAACCGGTCTCACGTAAGAATACGTGTAAGGTTGGTCCGGGCCGCTTCATCCCACGATGCCGCCGAATCAAGATAAGACTAGTAACGGCAAGCATATTGAACAAGATCAACGCCCACAACTACTTTGTGTTCTACTCGTGCATAGAATCTACGCATAGACCTAGCTCATGATGCCACTGTTGGGGAACGTAGCAGAAATTCAAAATTTTCTTACGTGTCACCAAGATCTATCTATGGAGAGACTAGCAACGAGGGGAAGGAGAGTGCATCTACATACCCTTGTAGATCGCTAAGCGGAAGCGTTCAAGTGAACGGGGTTGATGGAGTCGTACTCGTCGTGATTCAAATCACCGATGATCAAGTGCCGAACGCACGGCACCTCCGCGTTCAACACACGTACAGCCCGATGACGTCTCCCATGCCTTGATCCAGCAAGGAGGAGGGAGAGGTTGATGAAGATCCAGCAACACGACGGCGTGGTGGTGGATGCAGGGCGTCACAGTAGCAGGGCTTCGCCTATACTACGAGGGAGAGACGTAACGGGGAGAGAGGGAGGCGCCAGGGGCTGGTGTGTGAAGTTCCTCCTCTTCCCCACTATATATAGGAGGGCCAAGGGGGGTGGTGCGCCAGCCTAGGAGATCCAATCTCCTAGGTGCGGCTGCCCAAGGGAGGTTTCCCTCCCCCCCAAGGCACCTAGAGGTGCCTTCCACTAGTGGGACTCCTCCCATATGGAAACCCTAGGCGCATGGGCCTATAGGGGCTGGTCCCCTTGGCCCATATAGGCCAAGGCGCACCCCTTACAGCCCATGTGCCCCCCCGGGACAGGTGGCCCCACCCGGTGGGCCCCCGGGACCCTTCCGGTGGTCCCGGTACAATACCGATAACCCCGAAACTTGTCCCGATGGCCGAAACAGCACGTCCTATATATAATTCTTTACCTCCGGACCATTCCGGAACTCCTCGTGACGTCCGGGATCTCATCCGGGACTCCGAACAATATTCGGGTTACTGCATACACATATATCTTCATAACCCTAGCGCCACCGAACCTTAAGTGTGTAGACCCTACGGGTTCGGGAGACATGCAGACATGACCGAGACGTTCTCCGGTCAATAACCAACAGCGGGATCTGGATACCCATGATGGCTCCCACATGTTCCACGATGATCTCATCGGATGAACCACGATGTCAAGGACTTAATCAATCCCGTATACAATTCCCTTTGTCTAGCGGTATGTTACTTGCCCGAGATTCGATCGTCGGTATCCTTATACCTTGTTCAATCTCGTTACCGGCAAGTCTCTTTACTCGTTCCGTAACACATCATCCCGTGATCAACTCCTTGGTCACATTGCGCATATGATTATGTCCTACCGAGTGGGCCCAGAGATACCTCTCCGCTTACACGGAGTGACAAATCCCAGTCTCGATTCGTGCCAACCCAACAGACACTTTCGGAGATACCTGTAATGCACCTTTATAGTCACCCAGTTACGTTGTGACGTTTGATACACCCAAAGCACTCCTACGGTATCCGGGAGTTGCACAATCTCATGGTCTAAGGAAATGATACTTGACATTAGAAAAGCTTTAGCATACGAACTGTACGATCTTTGTGCTAGGCTTAGGATTGGGTCTTGTCCATCACATCATTCTCCTAATGATGTGATCCCGTTATCAACGACATCCAATGTCCATGGTTAGGAAACCGTAACCATCTATTGATCAATGAGCTAGTCAACTAGAGGCTTACTAGGGACATGGTGTTGTCTATGTATCCATACATGTATCTGAGTTTCCTATCAATACAATTATAGCATGGATAATAAACGATTATCATGAACAAGGAAATATAATAATAACCAATTTATTATTGCCTCTAGGGCATATTTCCAACAAGGGGACACCCCTAGACACACAAGTTGATCTTCGTGATCGTTCCTTAGCCGTGTGCGGTGCCCCCCTCCACCATATTCCACCTCGGTCATATTGTAGCGGTGCTTAGGCGAAGCCCTGCGACAGTAGAACATCAAGATCGTCACCACGCCGTCGTGCTGACGGAACTCCTCCCCGACGCTTTGCTAGATCGGAGCCCGGGGATCGTCATCGAGCTGAACGTGTGCTAGAACTCGGAGGTGCCGTAGTTTCGGTGCTTGATCGGTCGGGCCGTGAAGACGTATGACTACATCAACCAAACGCTTCCGTTGTCGATCTACAAGGGTACTTAGATCACACTCTCCCATCTCGTCGCTATGCATCACCATGATCTTGCGTGTGCGTAGGAAATTTTTTGAAATTACTACGTTCCCCAACAGTGGTATCAGAGCCTAGGTTTTATATGTTGATGTTATATGCACGAGTAGAACACAAGTGAGTTGTGGGGGATATAAGTCATACTGCTTACCAGCATGTCATACTTTGGTTCGGCGGTATTGTTGGATGAAGCGGCCCAGACCGACATTACGCGTACGCTTACGCGAGACCGGTTCTCCCGACGTGCTTTGCACATAGGTGGCTTGTGGGTGAAAGTTTCTCCAACTTTAGTTGAACCAAGTGTGGCTACGCCCGGTCCTTGTGAAGGTTAAAATAGCACCAACTTGACAAACTATCGTTGCGGTTTTGATGCATAGGTAAGATTGGTTCTTGCTTAAGCCCGTAGCAGCCACGTAAAACTTGCAACAACAAAGTAGAGGACGTCTAACTTGTTTTTGCAGGGCATGTTGTGATGTGATATGGTCAAGACATGATGCTAAATTTTATTGTATGAGATGATCATGTTTTGTAACCGAGTTATCGGCAACTGGCAGGAGCCATATGGTTGTCGCTTTATTGTATGCAATGCAATCGCGCTGTAATGCTTTACTTTATCACTAAGCGGTAGCGATAGTCGTGGAAGCATAAGATTGGCAACACGACAACGATGCTACAATGGAGATCAAGGTGTCGCGCCGGTGACGATGGTGATCATGACGGTGCTTCGAAGATGGAGATCACAAGCACAAGATGATGGTGGCCATATCATATCACTTATATTGATTGCATGTGATGTTTATCTTTTATGCATCTTATCTTGCTTTGATTGACGGTAGCATTTTAAGATGACCTCTCACTAATTATCAAGAAGTGTTCTCCCTGAGTATGCACCGTTGCGAAAGTTCTTCGTGCTGAGACACCACGTGATGATCGGGTGTGATAGGCTCTACGTTCAAATACAACGGGTGCAAAACAGTTGCACACACGGAATACTCAGGTTATACTTGACGAGCCAAGCATATACAGATATGGCCTCGGAACACGGAGACCGAAAGGTCGAGCGTGAATCATATAGTAGATATGATCAACATAGTGATGTTCACCAATGAAACTACTCCATCTCACGTGATGATCGGACATGGTTTAGTTGATTTGGATCGCGTGATCACTTAGAGGATTAGAGGGATGTCTATCTAAGTGGGAGTTCTTAAGTAATATGATTAATTGAACTTAAATTTATCATGAACTTAGTCCTGGTAGTATTTTGCAAATCATGTTGTAGATCAATAGCTCGCGTTGTTGCTTCCCTGTGTTTATTTTGATATGTTCCTAGAGAAAATTGTGTTGAAAGATGTTATTAGTAATGATGCGGATTGGATCCGTGATCTGAGGTTTATCCTCATTGCTGCACAGAAGAATTATGTCCTTGATGCACCGCTAGGTGACAGACCTATTGCAGGAGCAGATGCAGACGTTATGAATGTTTGGCTAGCTCAATATGATGACTACTTGATAGTTTAGTGCACCATGCTTAATGGCTTAGAATCGGGACTTCAAAGACGTTTTGAACGTCATGGAGCATATGAGATGTTCCAGGAGTTGAAGTTAATATTTCAAGCAAATACCCAAGTTGAGAGATATGAAGTCTCCAACAAGTTCTATAGCTAAAAGATGGAGGAGAATCGCTCAACTAGTGAGCATGTGCTCAGATTGTCTGAGTACTACAATCGCTTGAATCAAGTGGGAGTTAATCTTCCAGATAAGATAGTGATTGACAGAATTCTCTAGTCACCATCACCAAGTTAGTAGAACTTCGTGATGAACTATGATATGCAAGGGATAACGGAAACGATTCCCAAGCTCTTCGTAATGCGGAAATTGACGAAGGTAGAAATCGAGAAAAACATCAAGTGTTGATGGTAGACAAGACCACTAGTTTCAAGAGGGCAGAGCGAAGAAGGGGAACTTCAAGAAGAACGGCAAGCAAGTTACTGCTCAAGTAAAGAAGCCCAAGTCTGGTCCTAAGCCTGAGACTAAGTGTTTCTACTGCAAAGGGACTGGTCACTGGAAGCGGAACTACCCCAAGTGATTGGCAGATAAGAAGGATGGGAAAGTGAACATAAGTATATTTGATATACATGTTATTGATGTGTACTTTACTAGTGTTTATAGCAACCCCTCAGTATTTGATACTAGTTCAGTTGCTAAGATTAGTAACTCGAAACGGAAGTTGCAGAATAAACAGAGACTAGTTAAGGGTGAAGTGACGATGTGTGTTGGAAGTGGTTCCAAGATTGATATGATCATCATCTCACACTCCCTATAATTTCGGGATTAGTGTTGAACCTAAATAAGTGTTATTTGGTGTTTGCGTTGAGCATGAATATGATTTGCTCATGTTTATTGTAATACGGTTATTCATTTAAGTAAGAGAATAAATTGTTGTTCTGTTTACATGAATAAAACCTTATATGGTTACACACCCAATGAAAATAGTTCGTTGGATCTCGACGAAGTGATACACATAATCATAATATTGAAACCAAAAGATGCAAAGTTAATAATGATAGTGCAACTTATTTGTGGCACTGCCGTTTAGGTCATGTTGGTATAAAGCGCATGAAGAAACTCCATGCTGATGGGCTTTTGGGATCACTTGATTATGAATCAGTTGATGCTTGCGAACCATGCCTCATGGGCAAGATGACTAAGACTCTGTTCTTCGGAACAATGGAGCGAGCAACAGATTTGTTGGAAATCATACATACTGATGTATGTGGTCCGATGAATATTGAGGCTCGCGACAGGTATCATTATTTTCTGATCTTCACAGATGATTTGAGCAGATATGAGCATATCTACTTGATGAAACACAAGTCTGAAACATTTGAAAAGTTCAAAGAATTTCAGAGTGAAGTGGAGAATCATCGTAAACAAAAATAAAAGTTTCTACGATATGATCGCAGAAGTAAAATATTTGAGTTACGAGTTTGGCCTTCAGTTAAAAACAATGTGAAATAGTTTCACTACTCACGCCACCTGGAACACCACAGTGTAATGGTGTGTCCGAACATCATAACCGTACTTTATTAGATATGGTGCGATCTATGATGTCTCTTACCGATCTACCACTATCGTTTTGGGGTTATGCATTAAAGACAGCTGCATTCACGTTTAAAAGGGCACCATCTAAGTCCGTTGAGACGACACAATCTGAACTGTGGTTTGGCAAGAAACCAAAGTTGTCGTTTCTTAAAGTTTGGGATTGTGATGCTTATGTGAAAAAGTTTCATCCTGATAAGCTCAAACCCAAATCAGAGAAATATGTCTTCATAGGATACCCAAAGGAGACTATTGGGTACACCTTCTATCATAGATCCGAAGGCAAGACATTCGTTGCTAAGAATGGATCCTTTCTAGAGAAGGAGGTTCTCTCGAAAGAAGTGAGTGGGAGGAAAGTAGAACTTGATAAGGTAATTGTACCTTCTCCCTTATTGGAAAGTAATTCATCACAGAAATCTGTTCCTGTGACTACTACACCAATTAGTAAGGAAGCTAATGATGATGATCATGTAACTTCAGATCAAGTTACTACCGAATCTCGTAGGTAAACCAGAGTGAGATCCGCACCAGAGTGGTACGGTAATCCTGTTCTGGAGGTCATGCTACTTGACCATGACGAACCTACGAGCTATGAAGAAGCGATGGTGAGCCCAGATTCCGCAAAATGGCTTGAGGCCATGAAATCTGAGATGGGATCCATGTATGAGAACAAAGTATGGACTTTGGTTGACTTGCCCGATGATCGGCAAGCAATTGAGAATAAATGGATCTTCAAGAGGAAGACGGACGCTGATAGTAGTGTTACTATCTACAAAGCTAGAATTGTCGCAAAAGGTTTTCGACAAGTTCAAGGTGTTGACTACGATGAGAGTTTCTCACTCGTATCTATGCTTAAGTCTGTCCGAATCATGTTAGCAATTGCCGCATTTTATGAAATCTGGCAAATGGATAACCAAAACTGCATTCCTTAATAGATTTATTAAAGAAGAGTTGTATATGATACAACCAGAAGGTTTTGTCAATCCTAAAGGTGCTAACAAAATATGCAAGCTCCAGCGATCCATCTATGGACTGGTGCAAGCATCTCGGAGTTGGAATATACGCTTTGATAAGTTGATCAAAGCATATAGTTTTATACAGACTTGCGATGAAGCATGTATTTACAAGAAAGTGAGTGGGAGCACTACAACATTTCTGATAAGTATATATGAATGACATATTGTTGATCGGAAATAATGTAGAATTATTCTGCAAAGCATAAAGGAGTGTTTGAAAGGAATTTTTCAAAGAAGGACCTCGGTAAAGCTGCTTACATATTGAGCATCAAGATCTATAGAGATAGATCAAGACGCTTGATAAGTTTTTTCAATGAGTACATACCTTGACAAGATTTTGAAGTAGTTCAAAATGGAACAGTCAAAGAAAGAGTTCTTGCCTGTGTTGCAAGGTGTGAAATTGAGTAAGACTCAAAGCCCGACCACGGCAAAAGATAGAAATAGAATGAAAGTCATTCCCTATGCCTCAGCCATAGGTTCTATAAAGTATGCCATGCTGTGTACCAGATCTATTGTATACCCTACACTGTGTTTAGCAAGGGAGTACAATAGTGATCTAAGAGTAGATCACTGGACAGCGGTCAAAATTATCCTTAGTGGAATAAGGAAATATTTCTCAATTATGGAGGTGACAAAAAGGTTCGTCGTAAAAAGTTACGTCGATGCAAGTTTTGACACAGATCTGGATGACTCTAAGTCTCGATCTAGATACATATTGAAAGTGGGAGCAATAAGCTAGAGTAGCTCCGTGCAGAGCATTGTTGACATAGAAATTCGCAAAGTACTTACGGATCTGAATGTGACAGACCCGTTGACTAAAATTATCTCACAAGCAAAACATGATCACACCTTAGTACTCTTTGGGTGTTAATCACATAGCGATGTGAACTAGATTACTGACTCTAGTAAACCCTTTGGGTGTTGATCACATATCGATGTGAACTATGGGTGTTAATCACATGGTGATGTGAACTATTGCTGTTAAATCACATGGCGATGTGAACTAGATTATTGACTCTAGTGCAAGTGGGAGACTGAAGGAAATATTCCCTAGAGGCAATAATAAAGTTATTATTTATTTCCTTATATCATGATAAATGTTTATTATTCGTGCTAGAATTGTATTAACCGGAAACATAATACATGTGTGAATACATAGACAAACAGAGTGTCACTAGTATGCCTCTACTTGACTAGCTCGTTAATCGAAGATGGTTATGTTTCCTAACCATAAACAAAAGAGTTGTTATTTGATTAACGGGATCACATCATTAGGAGAATGATGTGATTTACATGACCCATTCCATTAGCTTAGCACCCGATCGTTTAGTATGTTGCTATTGCTTTCTTCATGACTTATACATGTTCCTATGACTATGAGATTATGCAACTCCCGTTTGCCGGAGGAACACTTTGTGTGCTACCAAACGTCACAACGTAACTGGGTGATTATAAAGGAGCTCTACAGGTGTCTCCAAAGGTACATGTTGGGTTGGCGTATTTCGAGATTAGGATTTGTCACTCCGATTGTCGGAGAGGTATCTCTGGGGCCCTCTCGGTAATGCACATCACATAAGCCTTGCAAGCATTGCAACTAATGAGTTAGTTGTGAGATGATGTATTACGGAACGAGTAAAGAGACTTGCCGGTAACGAGATTGAACTAGGTATTAAGATACCGACGATCGAATCTCGGGCAAGTAACATACCGATGACAAAGGGAACAACGTATGTTGTTATGCGGTCTGACCGATAAAGATCTTCGTAGAATATGTAGGAGCCAATATGGGCATCCAGGTCCGCTATTGGTTATTGACCGGAGACGTGTCTCGGTCATGTCTACATTGTTCTCGAACCCGTAGGGTCCGCACGCTTAAGGTTTCGATGACAGTTATATTATGAGTTTATGAGTTTTGATGTACCGAAGTTAGTTCGGAGTCCCGGATGTGATCACGGACATGACGAGGAGTCTCGAAATGGTCGAGACATAAAGATTGATATATTGGACGGCTATATTCGGACACCGGAAGTGTTCCGGGTGATTTCGGAGAAAACCGGAGAGCCGGAGGGTTACCGGAACCCCCCCGGGAGAAGTAATGGGCCATATGGGCCTTAGTGGAGAGAGAGAGGGGCAGCCAAAGGTGGGCCGCACGCCTCCTCCCCCCTGGTCCGAATTGGACTAGGAGAGGGGGGCGGCGCGCCCCCCTTTCCCTCTCCCTCCCCACTTCTTTCCCCCTCCTAGTAGGAGTCCTACTCCTACTAGGAGGAGGACTCCTCCTGGCGCGCCTATAGGGGCCGGCCGGCCTCCTCCCCTTGCTCCTTTATATACGGGGGCAGAGGGGGCACCCCTAGACACACAAGTTGATCTTCGTGATCGTTCCTTAGCCGTGTGCGGTGCCCCCCTCCACCATATTCCACCTCGGTCATATTGTAGCGGTGCTTAGGAGAAGCCCTGCGACAGTAGAACATCAAGATCATCACCACGCCGTCGTGCTGACGGAACTCCTCCCCGACGCTTTGCTGGATCGGAGCCCGGGGATCGTCATCGAGCTGAACGTGTGCTAGAACTCGGAGGTGTCGTAGTTTCGGTGCTTGATCGGTCGGGCCGTGAAGATGTACGACTACATCAACCAAACGCTTCCGTTGTCGATCTACAAGGGTACGTAGATCACACTCTCCCCTCTCGTTGCTATGCATCACCATGATTTTGTGTGTGCGTAGGAAAATTTTGAAATTACTACGTTCCCCAACAAAATTTACTATGCATACAGGTCAAAGTTTTTTGCATACCTAGGAAATATATTAGTTAAGCATACCTAGAAAATATATTAGTTAAGCTTCGAACTGATGGATTCATGCAATGCCCTCTCTGCAAGCTCTTAAATCATGAAATGACTGTTTTGGACCATTAATCTTCTCCTCTAGCAAGCACCTGGGTAAAGATACTAAATCAAATACACACAAAAGTGACAATGAAATGCAGATTCTGTAGCACAAACTAAAGTTACGACAAATGATATGTCCATTTTGCATCATGCTTTTATATCGATATTTATTGCATTATGGGATGTTATTACACATTATGTCACAATACTTATGCATATTCTCCCTTATTTTACAAGGTTTACAGAAAGAGGGAGAATGTCGGCAGCTGGGATTCTGGGCTGGAAAAGGAGCAAATATTAAAGACGTATTATGCACAGCTCCAAAAGTCCTAAAACTTCACGGAAGACATTTTTAGAATATATAAAAAATACTCAGCGGAAGAAGTTCACTAGGGGGGCCACACCCTGCCCACGAGGGTGGGGGGCATGCCCTACCCCCCTGGGTGCGCCCCCTACCTCATGGGCCCCCTGGAGGCCCTTCGGTGGCCATCTTCTGCTATATGAAGTCTTTCGATGGGAAAAAAATATTAGAATCCATCTTCTCGGACGAAACTCCGCCGCCACGAGGCGGAACCTTGCCGGAACCAATCTAGGGCTCCGGCGGAGCTGTTCTGCCGGGGAAACTTCCCTCCGGGAGGGGGAAATCATCGCCATCGTCATCACCAACGCTCCTCTCATCGGGAGAGGGCAATCTCCATCAACATCTTCATCAGCACCATCTCCTCTCAAAACCCTAGTCCGGGATTGGTACTAGTAGGTTGCTAGTAGTGTTAATTACTCCTTGTAGTTGATGCTAGTTGGTTTATTTGGTGGAAGATCATATGTTCAGATCCTATATGCATATTAATACCCCTCTGATTATGAACATGTTTATGCTTTGTGAGTAGTTACGTTTGTTCCTGAGGACATGGGAGAACTTGCTATTAGTAGTCATGTGAATTTGGTATTCATTCGATATTTTGATGAGATGTATGTTGTCTCTCCTCTAGTGGTGTTATGTGAACGTCGACTACATGACACTTCACCATTATTTGGGCCTAGAGGAAGGCATTGGGAAGTAATAAGTAGATGATGGGTTCCTAGAGTGACAAAAGCTTAAAACCTAGTTTATGCGTTGCTTCGTAAGGGGCTGTTTTGGATCCATATGTTTCATGCTATGGTTAGGTTTACCTTAATACTTTTGTTGTAGTTGTGGATGCTTGCAATAGAGGTTAATCATAAGTGGGATGCTTGTCCAAGTAAGGACAGTACCCAAGCACCGGTCCACCCACGTACCATATTATCAAAGTACCGAACGCGAATCATACAAACGTGATGAAAACTAGCTTGACGATAATTCCTATGTGTCCTCAGGAGCGCTTTTCTCTATATAAGAGTTTGTCCAGGCTTGTCCTTTGCTACAAAAAGGATTGGGCCACCTTGCTGCACTTTATTTACTTTTGTTACTTGTTGCTTGTTACAAATTATCCTATCACAAAACTATCTGTTACCACTTATTTCAGTACTTGCAAAGAATACCTTGCTGGAAACCGCTTATCATTTCCTTCTGCTCCTCGTTGGGTTCGACACTCTTACTTATTGAAAGGACTACGATAGATCCCCTATACTTGTGGGTCATCAAGACTCTTTTCTGGCGCCGTTGCCGGGGAGTGAAGCGCCTTTGGTAGGTGGAATTTGGTAAGGAAAAATTTATATAGTGTGCTGAAATTTACTGTCACTTGTTACTATGGAAAGTAATCCTCTGAGCGGCTTGTTCGGGGTATATTCACCCCGACCAGTAGAGCAAAGAGTTGCTCCTCAACTTAATGAACCTACTGAAAATGAAAATGTCTGCTTTGAAATTCCTTCGGGTATGATAGAAAAACTGCTAGCTAATCCTTTTTTAGGAGATGGAACAAAGCATCCTGATGAGCATCTAATATATGTGGATGAAGTTTGTGGATTATTTAAGCTTGCAGGTGTACCAGGAGATGTTGTTAAGAAGAAGATCTTCCCTTTATCTTTGAAGGGAGATGCATCGACATGGTATGGGCTATGTGATGATATGGGGTCATGGAACTACAAATGATTGAAATTGGAATTTCATCAGAAGTTTTATCCTATGCATCTTGTTCATCGTGATCGCAATTATATATATAATTTTTTCCCTCGCGAAGGAGAAAGCATCGCTCAAGCTTGGGGGAGGCTTAAATCAATGTTATATTCATGCCCCAATCATGAGCCCTCAAGAGAAATGATTATTCAAAAAATTTATGCTCGTCTTTCTGATATCAATCGCACCATGCTTGATACTTCTTGTGCTGGATCTTTTATGATGAAGACTATTGAATTCAAATGGGATTTATTGGAAAGAATTAAACGCAACTCTGAAGATTGGGACCTCGACAAAGGTAAGGAGTCAGGTATGACACCTAGGTTTGATTGTGTTAAATCTTTTATGGATACCGATGTTTTCCGTAAATTTAGCACTAAATATGGACTTGACTCTGAGATAGTAGTTTCTTTCTGTGAATCTTTTACTACTCATGTTGATCTCCCGAAGGAGAAGTGGTTTAAATATAATCCTCCCAAAGAAGTGAAAGTAGTTGCACCTATTAAAGTTGAAGAAAATATTGTCACTTATAATGATCCAATTGTTCCTACTTCTTATGTTGAGAAACCACCTTTCCCTGTCAGGATAAAGGATCATGCTAGAGATTCAACTGTGGTTCGTAAAAGCAATATTAAAACTTATACACCTCGTGAGCAAATTAAAGTTGAAACTAATACTGCTATTGTTAAAGATCTCTTGTCTGATAATATTGATGGACATGTTATTTATTTATGTGATGAAACTGCTAGAATTGCTAAACCTTGTGCTAAAGCTAAACCTAGACCTGTGGTAGGCATGCCTGTTATTTTTGTTAAAATATGAGATCATTGTTATCATGGCTTATGTGATATGGGTGCCAGTGCTAGTGCAATACCTATTAGCCTATATAGAGAAATCATGCATGATATTGCACCTATTGAGTTAGAAGATATTGATGTCACAATTAAACTTGCCAATAGAGATACTATTTCACCAATGGGAATTGTTAGAGATGTTGAAGTCTTGTGTGGGAAAACTAAATATCCTGCTGATTTTCTTGTTCTTGATTCCCCACAAGATAGCTTTTGTCCCATTATATCTGGTAGACCCTTCCTGAACACTGTTAATGCTACCATAGATTGCAAAAGGGATGTTGTTACTATCGGTTTAGATGATATGACTCATGAATTTAATTTCTCTAAATTTAGTAGACAACACCGTGAAGCAGAATTACCTAGTAAGGATGAAATTATTGGTCTTGCTTCTATTGCCGTACCTCCTAGTGATCCTTTAGAACAATATTTGCTAGACCATGAAAATGACATGTTTATGAATGAAAGAAGGGAAATACATGAAGTATTCTTTAAACAGGAACCTATTCTGAAACACAATTTGTCTGTTGAAATCCTAGGGGATCCTCCTCCACCCAAGGGTGGTCCCGTGTTTGAGCTTAAACCATTGCCTGATACTCTTAAATATGCTTATCTTGATGAGAAAAAGATATATCATGTTATTATTAGTGCTAACCTTTCAGAGCATGAGGAAGAGAGATTATTGAAAACTCTGAAGAAGAACCGTGCTGCTATTAGGTATATCCTTGATGATCTTAAGGGCATTAGTCCCACTCTATGTCAACATAAAATAAATTTGGAAGAAGATGCTAAACCAGTTCGTGATCATCAACGATGGCTGAATCCTAAAATGAAAGAAGTGGTAAGAAAGGAAATACTAAAGCTTCTTGAGGCAGGTATAATCTATCCCTTTGCTGATAGTCAGTGGGTAAGTCTTGTCCATTGTGTCCTCAAGAAGGGAGGTATTACTGTCGTTCCTAATGATAAAGATGAATTGATTCCTCAAAGAATTATTACAGGTTATAGGATGGTAATTGATTTCCGCAAATTAAATAAGTCCACTAAAAAGGATCATTACCCCTTACCTTTTATCAATCAAATGCTAGAAAGATTATGCAAACATACACATTTTTGCTTTCTAGATGGTTATTCTGGTTTCTCTCAAATACCTGTGTCAGCCAAAGATCAATCAAAGACTACTTTTACTTGCACTTTTGGTACTTTTGCTTATAGACGTATGCCTTTTGGTTTATGTAATGCACCTGCTACCTTTCAAAGATGCATGATGGATATATTCTATGACTTTTGTGAAAAGATTTGTGAGGTTTTCATGGACTCTTTCTCCGTCTATGGATCTTCTTTTGATGATTGCTTGAGCAACCTTGATCGAGTTTTGTAGAGATGTGAAGAAACTAATCTTGTCTTGAATTCATAAAAGTGCCACTTTATGGTTAATGGAGGTATTCTCTTGGGGCACAAAGTTTCTGAAAGAGGTATTGAGGTTGATAAAGCCAAGGTTGATGCTATTGAGAAGATGCCATGTCCCAAGGACATCAAAGGTATAAGAAGTTTCCTTGGTCACGCCGGATTTTATAGGAGGTTCATTAAGGACTTCTCAAAAATTTCACGGCCTCTGACTAATTTATTACAAAAAGATATACCATTTGTCTTTGATGATGATTATGTAGAAGCATTTGAAATACTTAAGAAAGCATTGATCTCTGCACCTATTGTTCAGCCACCTGATTGGAATTTACCCTTTGAAATTATGTGTGATGCTAGTGATTATGCTGTAGGTGCTATTCTAGGACAACAAGTTGATAAGGAATTAAATGTTATTCAATATGCTAGTAAAACCCTAGACAATGCTCAAAGAAATTATGCTACTACTGGAAAAGAATTCTTAGCAGTTGTATTTGCTTGTGATAAGTTCAGACCTTATATTGTTGATTCTAAAGTAACTATTCACACTGATCATGCTGCTATTAAATATCTCATGGAAAAGAAAGATGCTAAACCTAGACTTATTAGATGGGTTCTCTTGCTACAAGAATTTGACTTACATATCGTTGATAGAAAGGGAGCTGAGAACCCCGTTGCAGACAACTTGTCTAGGTTAGAAAATGTGCTTGATGACCCACTTCCTATTGATGATAGCTTTCCTGATGAGCAGTTAAATATCATAAATGCTTCTCATACTGCTCCATGGTATGCTGATTATGCTAATTACATTGTTGCTAAGTTTATACCACCTAGTTTCACATACCAGCAAAAGAAAAAGTTCTTCTATGATTTGAGGCATTACTTTTGGGATGACCCACATCTTTATAAAGAATGAGTAGATGGTGTTATTAGACGTTGTGTACCTGAGCATGAACAGGAACAGATCCTACGCAAGTGTCACTCCGAAGCTTATGGAGGACACCATGCTGGAGATAGAACTGCACATAAGGTATTGCAATCTTGTTTTTATTGGCCTACTCTCTTCAAGGATGCCCGTAAGTTTGTCTTATCTTGTGATGAATGTCAAAGAATTGGTACTATTAGTAGACGTCAAGAAATGCCTATGAACTATTCTCGTTATTGAACCATTTGATGTTTGGGGCTTTGACTATATGGGACCTTTTCCTTCCTCTAATGGATATACACATATTTTAATTGTTGTTGATATCGTTACTAATTGGGTAGAAGCTATTCCAACTAGTAGTGCTGATCATAACACTTCTATTAAAATGCTTAAAGAAGTTATTTTTCCAAGATTTGGAGTCCCTAGATATTTAATGACTGATGGTGGTTCACATTTTATTCATGGTGCTTTCTGTAAAATGCTTGCTAAATATGATATTAATCATAGAATTGCATCTCCTTATCACCCACAGTCTAGTGGTCAAGTAGAATTGAGTAATAGAGAGCTCAAATTAATTTTGCAAAAGACTGTTAATAGATCTAGAAAGAATTGGTCCAAGAAACTTGATGATGCATTATGGGCCTATAGAACTGCATATAAAAATCCTATGGGTATGTCTTCGTATAAAATGGTTTATGGAAAAGCATGTCACTTACCTCTCGAACTAGAACACAAGGCATATTGGGCTATTAAAGATCTCAATTATGATTTTAAACTTGACGGTGAGAAGAGGTTATTTTATATTAGCTCACTCGATGAATGGAGAACCCAAGCCTACGAAAATGCCAAGTTGTTTAAAGAAAAAGTTAAAAGATGGCATGATAAAAGGATACAAAAGCATGAGTTTAATGTAGGTGATTATGTATTGCTATACAACTCTCGTTTAAGGTTTTTTGCAGGAAAACTTCTCTCTAAATGGGAAGGTCCTTACGTTATCAAGGAGGTCTATCGTTTCGGTGCCATAAAAATCAACAACTTCGAAGGCACAAATCTGAAGGTGGTGAACGGTCAAAGAATCAAACATTATATCTCAGGTAATCCCATAAATGCTGAAACCAATGTTATTGAAACCGTAACCCCGGAGGAATACATAAGGGACACTTTCCGGAACGTTTCAGACTCCGGAAAGGAATAGGTATGTGGTACGGTAAGTAAACCGACTCCAAAACAGTTTTTAAGGCAATATTTCTCCGTTTTGGAATATTTAGAAAAATAGAAAAATAAGAAGCAATCCGGGAAGGACACGAGGGCTCCACGAGGGTGGAGGGCACGCCCTACCCCCTGGGCGCGCCCCCCTACCTCGTGGGCACCTCGTGCGCTCTCCGGACTCCGTTTTCGTACACGACACGTATTTTGGTTGGTAAAAATTCATTATATAATCTCCCGGGGGTTTTGACTCCCGTGTCACACAATTATCCTCTGTTTGTGTTTCGAGCTGTTTCTGCTGCAGATTAGAGCAAGATGTCTTCGCAAGAGTCAGTCGGGGAGAGTCGGGTGTCTCATCCGGCACCGAGATCAATGACAAACAACAATGTTGACCTCTTTGGGCCAGCAACAGAGGAAGAGATGGAGGCTGAATTGAAGAGGATCAAGAAGTCACTTCCCGCTTCTGAGCTGGATTCACAATGGGAGAACTTCAGAGCTTGGCTATTCCAAATTCGGTTATCCCTTCCAATGTTAGATTTCTTTCTTATGATAATATGAAGAAGAGTGTCACTGGTTCTCCCGCAGCTATGCAGCACCCTTGGGTGCAGGGAGCTTTGGCTGTTACAGGAAAACTCCGAAAGGAAATAATGGACCTCAAGCAGCAAGTCAATAAGCTCGAGGAGGAGAATCGTATCCTGAGGGGCATCATCGCCAAGAATATCACATCACCATCCCCGAAAAGAGAGACATAATCACATGGGTACGGGCACTCCCCTTGGCAACTGCCAAGCTTGGGGGAGTGCCCCGGTATCGTATCACCATCACTTTTATATTTACCGTCTTTCTTAGTTCGATCCTTTTGGTAATATCTTGATCTCATAGAATAAAAGTCTTAGTATGATCTAGTTGTGAGTTTTGCTTTATAATTCTTCTATGTAATCGAGTCCGTGAGCTATATAATAAAGATTAGTGTTGAGTCAAGGGCTTGATTATTTTGCCATGATCCTAAGGGAATAAAAGAAAAGAGAAAGAAATAAAAAGAAACAAAAGGATCATGTGAGTCTTATGGAGAGTAATGAGCTCACATAGAAAAAGTATGGTGAATAAAAGTTGTTGAGAGTTGACAAGCATAGTTTTGGTCATCGTTGCAATTAATAGGAAGTAATAAAGAAAGAGAGGTCTTCACATATAAATACACTATCTTGGACATCTTTTATGATTGTGAGCACTCATTAAAATATGACATGCTAAAGAGTTGACGTTGGACAAGGAAGACAACGTAATGGGTTATGTTTTCTTACATCTGAGATAAATTATATTGTCATGGATCATCCAACATGGTTGAGCTTGCCTTTCCCTCTCATGCTAGCCAAATTCATTGCACCAAGTAGACATACTACTTGTGCTTCCAACTACCCTTAAGCCAGTTTTATCATGAGAGTCCACTATACCTACCTATGGATTGAGTAAGATCCTCCAAGTAAGTTGTCATCGGTGCAAGCAATAAAAATTGCTCTCTAAATATGTATGACTTATTAGTGTGGGAGAAAATAAGCTTTATACGATTGTGTGATATGGAAGAAATAAAAGCGACATACTGCATAATAAAGGTCCATATCACAAGTGGCAATATAAAGTGACGTTCTTTCGCATTAAGATTTTGTGCATCCAACCATAAAAGCGCATGACAACCTTTGCTTCCCTCTGCGAAGGGCCTATCTTTTACTTTTATCTCCTACCTTGCATAAGAGTCATGGTGATCTTCACCCTTCCTTTTTATATTTTATCTTTTGGCAAGCACAGTATGTTGGAAAGATCCTGCTATATATGGCTAATTGGATGTGAGTTTTCATGAACTATTATTGTTGACATTACCCTTGAGGTAAAACGTTGGGAGGCAAAACTATAAGCCCCTATCTTTCTCTGTGTCCGATTAAAACTCCATACCCATAAGTATTGCGTGAGTGTCAGCAATTGTGAAAGACTATATGATAGTTGAGTATGTGGACTTGGTGAAAAGCTCTTATATATTGACTCTTTCCTATGTTATGATAAATTGCAATTGCTCCAATGACTGAGATTATAGTTTGTTAGTTTTCAATGAGGTTTATGATTCATACTTGAAATTGTGATTGAATTGTTACTCTAGCATAAGAAATTATATGACAAGAATTATATAAGTTGTTGTTCTAAGAATGATCATGATGCTCTCATGTCCGTATTTTATTTTTATCGACACCTCTATCTCTAAACATGTGGACATATTTTTCGATTTCGGCTTTCTCTTGAGGACAAGCGAGGTCTAAGCTTGGGGGAGTTGATACGTCCATTTTGCATCATGCTTTTATATCGATATTTATTGCATTATGGGTTGTTATTACACATTATGTCACAATACTTATGCCTATTCTCTCTTATTTTACAAGGTTTACATAAAGAGGGAGAATGCTGGCAGCTGGGATTCTGGGCTGGAAAAGGAGCAAATATTAGAGACCTATTCTGCACAGCTCCAAAAGTCCTGAAACTTCACGGAAGACGTTTTCAGAATATATAAAAAATACTCGGCGGAAGAAGTTCACCAGGGGGGCCACACCCTGCCCACGAGGGTGGGGGCGTGCCCTACCCCCTGGGCGCGCCCCCTACCTCGTGGGCCCCCTGGTGGCCCTCCGGTGGCCATCTTCTGCTATATGAAGTCTTTCGATGGGAAAAAAATCAGAATTCATCTTCTCGGACAAAACTCCGCCGCCATGAGGCGGAACCAATCAAGGGCTCCGACGGAGCTGTTCTGCCGGGGAAACTTCCCTCCGGGAGGGGGAAATCATCGCCATCATCATCACCAACGCTCCTCTCATCGGGAGAGGGCAATCTCCATCAACATCTTCATTAGCACCATCTCCTCTCAAAACCCTAGTTCATCTCTTGTATCCAATTCTTGTCTCAAATCCGGGATTGGTACTAGTAGGTTGCTAGTAGTGTTAATTACTCCTTGTAGTTGATGCTAGTTGGTTTATTTGGTGGAAGATCATATGTTCAGATCCTATATGCATATTAATACCCCTCTGATTATGAACATGTTTATGCTTTGTGAGTAGTTACGTTTGTTCGTGAGGACATGGGAGAAGTCTTGCTATTAGTAGTCATGTGAATTTGGTATTCGTTCGATATTTTGATGAGATGTATGTTGTCTCTCCTCTAGTGGTGTTATGTGAACGTCGACTACATGACACTTCACCATTATTTGGGCCTAGAGGAAGGCATTGGAAAGTAATAAGTAGATGATGGATTGCTAGAGTGACATAAGCTTAAACCCTAGTTTATGCATTGCTTCGTAAGGGGCTGATTTGGATCCATATGTTTCATGCTATGGTTAGGTTTACCTTAATACTTTTGTTGTAGTTGCGGATGCTTGCAATAGAGGTTAATTATAAGTGGGATGCTTGTCCAAGTAAGGACAGTACCCAAGCACCGGTCCACCCACATACCAAATTATCAAAGTACCGAACGCGAATCATATGAATGTGATGAAAACTAGCTTGACGATAATTCCTATGTGTCCTCGGGAGCGCTTTTCTCTATATAAGAGTTTGTCCAGGCTTGTCCTTTACTACAAAAAGGATTGGGCCACCTTGCTGCACTTTATTTACTTTTGTTACTTGTTGCTCGTTACAAATTATCCTATCACAAAACTATCCGTTACCACTTATTTCAGTACTTGCAGAGAATACCTTGCTGGAAACCGCTTATCATTTCCTTCTGCTCCTCGTTGGGTTCGACACTCTTACTTATCGAAAGGACTACGATAGATCCTCTATACTTGTGGGTCATCAAGAAACAATTGTTGCAATAGTAGTTCAAGCACACATGCTTAGTGTGACCGAGAACATTACAGTTCTGTTCTCGTTTAAGCCCAGTCATTTCATTGATGTCAAGGGTCCTCTGAAACATAATTGTTAAATTGAAAACATCAAACTGTAAAACCTCCTGAATATCACCAAAAAAAGAAGTGAATCCCTAGCATTAGATTGCAGGTTTGAGATGGCATTGGCCTAGTAGAGCAATTGCTGCTAGCTGCAACTTGTTTCGTTTGATAATACATTCTGACTTGCTGTCCTGTATATCGGTAGGGTTCGATTTGGGCGGATCAAAATGTCGAACACCTTATGTGCAGACGTCACGCTCGTAAGCAGGGACGAGTCGGGAGTGGTGTCGATCTGGGCAAGCTCGTCGCTGATCACTAACTTCCCATGCCCTTCTCCTCTACTTCTCTGGACACTACTGTCACATCCTGGTGTCTTGTGGTCGCAGTCAAGGCCCTCGTTGTGGCGCTACTGTCGGCATCAGCCATCGATGTAGGGGGAGCCATGGAATTTGTACAACAAAGAGGAGGGGAGAGGGGGAAGGGGAGGGATGGGGTGCCATACCACTGTCGACCGGCGTCGTTTGTACAGCCACGCCGCCAGCAAGATTGAGGGCGAGGGTGCTACCGGCATGGACCTCGTCAAGCTCCTGGCATCCAGTCACCGCTATCGCTCCCATGCTCCCTGCCACCTCCATGTTTCTCCCAGAGCTTGGTGGTAGGCAGAGGGGCCGCCGCCACCCCTCTCCCTGGGCGCCACCTCCTCCCCCATCAGGTGGCTCTTCCTTGTTTCTTCCACTCCCGGGACGCCAGATCCGCTTCCACTCCCAGGACGCCAGATCCACGGGCTCGCCACTGTTCAGCCGGAGAAGAACAAGATGGAGTAGATACTGGCGAGGAGGTCGCTCGGCTTGGCCCGGGCGAGAGCACAGGAGGAGAAAAGTGAAGGGGGAAGGCGGCGCAGTGGAGACCAGGGAGGAGGGGAACGGGGCTCGAGAAGTGGAGGGACTGGCTGCTTGGAGATGAACGGACTGGGGGCTAGGTTTCCACCGCGCACTACGATCCAGCCCCATGCCTCTCGCTTTCTCACCCAAGACGCACACGGGACGCACCAATACACTGGGCCTATAGATATTTGAGGCCCACCTGTCATGGACAAGGAGGCAAAACAAATGAGTCACAGAGGACTAACGGCCACGACTTTGACAGCGGCGTAAAAATCCCTATTGCCGCCACTGTTCAGCCGGAGAAGAATAAGATGGAGTAGATGCTGGCCAGGAGGTCGCTCAGTTTGGCCCGGGCGAGAGCACAGGAGGAGAAAAGTGAAGGGGAGGAGGCGTCGCAGTGGAGACCAGGGAGGAGGGGAACGGGGCTCGAGAAGTGGAGGGATTGGCTGCTTGGAGACGAACGGACAGGGAGCTAGGTTTTCACCGCGCACTACGATCCAGCCCCATGCCTCTCGCTTTCTCACCTAGGACGCACACGGGACGCGCCAATACACTGGGCCCGTAGATATTTGAGGCCCACCCGTCATGGACAAGGAAGCAAAACAAATGAGTCACAGAGGACTAACGGCCACAACTTTGACAGCAGCATAAAAATCCCTGTTGCTGTGAAATCATGCGGCCACAACGCACGCGCGCCGCGAATGCCCCTGAAATTGCGGGTACTCTAGCAGGCTTTATATGTTAGATGTCCATATGGGTTCCTATTTCCTTGTTGCCTGTTGCTTTCTCATTCATATGCTCTGAGCTGAACTAGCTTTTATGTCGAGAGATGGACATGCGTACGCACAGACGGGGCGCCGTGTCCGATCCCGTTGTTGCGCACACGTGTGAACATGTCACAGCAAAATCAAACCCGGGCACACCAACTATCGTTCATTGTTGTAAATACAGTGCGTTTGTTTCCGGCAATGAAAGTTACTGTTCGGAGACGTGCACATGGGGATAGCCAGCCCAACTCCTCGTCCTTTCCAAGCAGTTGGTTGGACTTGCACCCCGTCCCAAACCTAGAGACCACATTGCCAACTTACATTATCTTGAACCACATTGAAAAGATAAATACAGTGATGCGCTCCTACTGAG
Source organism: Triticum urartu (assembly GCF_003073215.2). Lineage (NCBI taxonomy): Eukaryota > Viridiplantae > Streptophyta > Magnoliopsida > Poales > Poaceae > Triticum > Triticum urartu. Next base: position 396,279,644 of record NC_053025.1, read on the forward strand.
GCGTCTCCATTTTTTTTAGAGAACATCGGCCTTTATTGATCAAGCAATAAATTTACAAAGAGTCTTCCGGATACACTCCGGAGCAGAATGAAAAATATAAAGACTAGAAGAGTTTAAACTTGATCTGGCTAAAACATGAGCTAAGATATTGAAGTGCCGACGAACATGCAAGAAAGAGGCATCAGGAAGATCACTTGCCACCACCTTGATATCATTCACAATGAAGCCAACAGCAGAACGGTCCCTAGCCGAAGAAGCCAACCGTTGCACCACGGAGAGGTAGTCTGTTTTGAAGACCAGATCAGCAAAGCCTTCATCTCGTGCAAACTTGACCGCGCGGCGAAGCGCCAAGGCATCACAACACCCACTCCAACTTTATTCAGATCTTCAGAAATAGCAGCATCAGAGAACACAACCAGCTTACCAACCGGCGACGGAGACCAGAGAGGATTCAACAAAGAGGTCTCACGCCTGTGATCAGGTACATGTTTGTACAAGTGTTGGAAGATCAACTCAATATAGGCCTGGGTCCTAGCAGCAGTGCGCTTCGGGTGTGGGGCTTCCGGTTCATTTCTCGCAGTGTTGCGAGCCTCCCAAATATGCCAAATTGTCACCGTCATGACTGTTGCTTCCCGATCAAAGCATCGGGATAGATAATCGAATAGCCACTGCTTAGGTGATGCGAAGGACGACCGGCATAGTTTGATCTCAAAAGTCTCCTTGACCGACTCCCAAACTGCACAAGCGTGAGGACAGAATAGTAGAGCGTGTTCCACACTCTCCAGCCCGCCACAGAAGAAGCAATCAGTCCAAGTCGGGACATGGCGATGGCGCAGCTGCTCGCCGGACGGAAGACAATCATGAGCCAAACGCCATAGCACAATTTTCATTTTGTTGGGAGCCTTGACTCTCCACGGTGCTTTCCATAACTTTTCCTCCTCTGGCCAATTCGAGCTCTGGCCCAGACCGTTGCCACTGCGAGCCATTGAGAAACGTCTTGTTCTTGCCAGGTTGTAAGCAGACCGGACAGAATACACCCCATATCGAGTGAATGGCCATCGGGCATAATCTGGACTCCCTATCCCGTGAATTGGAATATGCAGGATCTCATCAGCCACTCTTTCAGAGAAGAAAGCCCTCACTGTTTCTTCATCCCAGCATCCGTTCTCTTCATCGACAAGACAATGGACCGTGGCCATCGCCGGAATGGGTGAAATAGTGTGCAGCATTGTCGGCGGAGTAGACGGTATCCAATGATCAGACATAATATGGATGCTTCTTCCATTACCAACACCCCACTGTACCCCTTGTTTCAACAGCTCTCGGCCATGAAGGATAGCACGCCAAGTCGCCGATGCAGTCCTAGGTTAATTCGGTGTTGTAATGAACGCTATGCTTGGTTAATTCGGTGTTGTAATGGAAAAATACCATGGTGCACCCGGATGTCAGCGCAACCTATAGCACAACATAATTTAGTAATTACAAAAAAATAATTTAAAATCAAATATGATCAAGTTGGACATTCGTATAAAAAGATTCGTCAAGGAATAACTTTTATAGTATTCTGGATGATAAAAAGTTCAAAACGCTATATACAAGTATTGTTCACGCTATTTTGTCCTCAATGTTTTTTTCCTGAAGTCAACAACAATCATTCCTTGACGAAACTTTTATATGAAACACAATATATTTAATCTTGCACATATACAATGCGTTGGCTCTTGAGAGCCATAAGTTCACACAACTCGCCAAGTCGCTGGTGAGAACGAGAAGAGGTGCGCACGAATTGAGTGTAGCTCAGATGGTTAGATTTTTTATGGTGAAATCATCCCATTAGAAGTCTTAAATGGTTGCATTTTTCAAAATTCATCTTGAGCATTTCGATGATGTGCATTCAATGGAAGGAGATGTTCCTATCGATTATGGAGACGTCGGCGGCGACTTCGTCAATCTTAAGATGATGCGCCGGTTCAGTCTCTCGGAGATACTCATAAAGATAGAATGTGCATGTGTATATCGTTTCAGATTCTATATCGTGTTAAAAAAAAAAGACAAGGTGCGTGCCTCACAATCCCTGATCCCGCTAGACCGCTTGCCCCGAAAAAAGGGGATCTCATACACAGGCGGAAGGAGGCGACACGTGGCTTCACTTTGTGAGCCGCCAGCGCTGCCACTGGTTCCCTCTCCCTCCGTCGGCCGCTCCGGCGGCGGGAGGGAGGGGAAACCTCGGATCTATGCGTGGGGTTGGTTTACAATAGGGTTAGGGGTGTGGGAGACGTTGCCAAGACCGTTGCTGCAGCGCCATGTCTGAATAAGTTTTCTCGGGCTCTGTTCGCAGTCAGATGGAACTCTTGCCTTCCTCTAGGAGCCAGCGGGGTGGGGGATCCCCGGATCTCGTCGAGGTCGTGGGCTATGGTGTCTGGAGGTCGGTCGGCATTGGCCGGTTGGATCCTCGGATGAAAGGTGGTTGTGTGAAGATGGAGATTCTTTTTCCTCCTCATTGGTATGCTTTTCTGCTGTTTTCTCCCTATTTCTTTGTGCCGCTGCTGGAGGGATGTACTACCTTGGCCGGGTGGTTGGCTCGGCCACGGCGTCGGAATCGGATCCTACTTCTCTTCTATCTAGAAGAGGCGCATGTAGCGGTACTCAAGTCCATAGATGACGAAGGCTGGTGCAGGCGTGTTGGACGCACATGTGTGTCCTTGAGGCTGTTTGGTTTGGTGCCTTAGCCGCCCTGTCAGAATATGGGTTGTTGACCAGGCTTTGAGGGGGCGTTTGGATCGACTCCAAAATATTGGCACGCCAACCCGTCTCGCCCCCTCTAGCTTGTTTTGCGCCAAATTGCTGTCGAAAACGCGGGCGCCAGAATTGTCTGTCTATTTTTTGGCAAGCTAATTGCGCCCGCGTTTTGGCAGGCAAGTGAGGGAACGAACGAAAGAACCCCCTTGTCTTTTTGGTTTTTGGTGTTGAAACGAAGAAAAGAGGGAACAGTGCGGCGGCAATTATGTCATGATTGAAGATGATGACCTGTTCGGGGCTAATTGCAGATTCTTATGTTGCAGAAGTCTTTTCACAAGATTAAGGAATGATGACACAGAGCTTTGGAGATATTCATGTTTTACCGGTTGTTTTAAGGTGCTCTTTGTTTTTCCTGGTTCTTTTTGTATGTGTTAAGTGCTGGTATGGGACAAAGACTTTGTATTATTTTGTAATTTTTTAAAGGCTTATTTCGTGATTTGAATACAAGTATACTTAAAAAAAATTCCCTGATCCCGCTGGATGTTACCGGGGCCCACGCGCGGCTTCCTCGGAAGCGGCTCCCCTGACGTATGGCACCTGCCGTTGTGGCACTGCCATATGGGCCTGTTTCCTGATGGGCTCACCTGTCGGTGATGGAACGGCACCCTGCCGAACGATAGAGGATCCCCGTCCGGCTTCCTCTCTCGCCGCGTCGGCCTCTCGGCTGTCGAACGGCATCGAATACCGATTGCGTCGACCCGGCGTTGGTGGGCCCTCTATCCCATGGCTTATTCCGGGTTGGCTGGCTCACAGCTTGCATTTGGCAGCAGCGGCCGCGGTCTCTGACTAGTGGGACCCTGTTCTGGTGCTAACAACACGAATCTATCGGCTGACGGCTGTCCATATTATACTCCCTCTATTTCACAATGTAGTGCTTCCTCTATCCACGTGCTTCAACTTTGACCGTAAATTTAACTACCAAGACCGATTGCGGCGGGAGCAAAAATTATATCAGTGAATTCGTATTCGAAAGAAGTTTTCAATTATATAATTTTTTCTCCCACCTTAATTGGTCTCGTTGGTTAAATTTACGGTCAAAATTGAATCTCAGAAAGCGTGGACGCACTATATTTTAGAATGGAGTACTAGCTGACCCGACCTCACCCCATGCAATCCCGCGTCGTCTTAGGTACCAGCACCGCTGTCAACAGTCCATGACGAGCGGGCCCCACGTCTTCCCCTGCACATGGCCGCGGTTCCCACCACCGAAAACCCTTTTTTTTATTTTGACGGTACCGAAGAAGCTGTTTAAAAAAAGCCCGGGGAAAACGGGACGCGCAACTGAGGCAGCTGTCCTCCACCGTCACCACACCGCGCGCGCAGCACCCGTACAGTTCCACTGTTCCGCGGGGCCCGTCGTCTCGGCGCCCCCACTGGCCAGCGGAACACACATCAGGCCACGAGACGAGAGTGACACACGCACGCTACCGCGGCGGTGAAAAGAAGCAGAGCAAGCGCGGCAGCAGTAGTCCTAGAGCTGAGCGGAGTAGGTCACCGTTGCCGTTGCTGGCAGCCCACTTAATGCGGCGCCCGTAGTCCCGAAACCTCTCTCCCCTTCCCTTCTTCCTCCTTGACGCCACCCCTCGCCCTCCACCACCTCGGCCACCACTTTCCCCTCAAATCTCACCTCCTCCGCCACGCACTTCTCCCACCAGCACGCAAATCCGCCCCCAGATCGGTGCCGGGAGAGCCGTTTGATGGGCGATCTGTGAGCCGCGACGAAACGCAGGCTACTACAGCTCGCACCATGAGAGGAGGCCCGAGATGCGCGCTCCTGCTCCTCGTGGCCGCCGCGGCGCTTGTCCCCGCGGCGCGGGCGCAGGGGGCGACCGCGCCCGCGCCCTCGGCGGGGGCCCCGTTCGTGCCGCGGGACGACATCCTGCTCGACTGCGGCGCCACGGGGAAGGGGAACGACACGGACGGCCGCCAGTGGGACGGCGACGCCGGGTCCAAGTACGCGCCGCCCAACCTCGCCTCGGCCAGCGCCGGGGCGCAGGACCCCTCCGTGCCGCAGGTGCCCTACCTCACCGCGCGGGTCTCGGCGGCGCCCTTCACCTACTCCTTCCCGCTCGGCCCCGGCCGCAAGTTCCTCAGGCTGCACTTCTACCCGGCCAACTACTCCAACCGCGACGCCGCCGACGCCTTCTTCTCCGTCTCCGTCCCGGCCGCCAAGGTCACGCTCCTCTCCAACTTCAGCGCCTACCAGACCACCACGGCGCTCAACTTCGCCTACATCGTGCGCGAGTTCTCCGTCAACGTCACCGGCCAGAACCTCGACCTCGCCTTCACCCCGGAGAAGGGCCACCCCAGCGCCTACGCCTTCATCAACGGCATCGAGGTCGTCTCCTCCCCTGACCTCTTTGGCATCGCCACGCCGCAATTCGTCACCGGTGATGGCAACAGCCAGCCATACGAGATGGATCCTGCTGCTGCTCTGCAGACCATGTATCGGCTCAACGTCGGAGGCCAGGCCATCTCCCCTTCCAAGGACTCCGGCGGGGCTCGGTCATGGGACGACGACACGCCTTACATCTATGGTGCAGGGGCTGGGGTATCGTACCAGAACGATCCCAATGTCACAATCATCTACCCTGACAATGTGCCGGGATATGTGGCACCTTCGGATGTCTACGCCACCGCGCGATCAATGGGGCCAGACAAGGGTGTAAACATGGCCTACAATCTCACCTGGATATTGCAGGTGGATGCTGGGTACCAATACCTTGTGAGGCTCCATTTCTGTGAGATACAATCCCCATTTACTAAACCCAATCAGCGGGTGTTCAACATCTACCTCAACAACCAGACTGCCATTGAAGGTGCTGATGTGATCCAGTGGGCGGATCCCAATGGTATTGGTACCCCAGTGTACAAGGACTATGTGGTGAGCACTGTGGGTTCTGGGATTTTGGATTTCTGGGTGGCTCTACACCCAGATGCAGAGACGAAGCCACAGTACTATGATGCTATTCTCAATGGGATGGAGGTGTTCAAGCTGCAACTTACTAATGGGAGCCTCGTGGGGCTCAATCCTGTCCCAAGTGCTGATCCACCAGCGCATAGCGGGTCAGGAGACAAGAAATCTAAAGTCGCGCCTATTGTTGGTGGAGTAATTGGAGGTTTGGCAGTGCTTGCGCTTGGATATTGCTGCTTCATCTGCAAGCGTCGGAGGAAAGCGGCCAAGGCTAGCGGCATGAGTGACGGCCATTCTGGTTGGCTGCCATTGTCGCTGTATGGCCATTCACACACTTCAAGCTCAGCCAAGTCGCATGCTACAGGGAGTTATGCTTCATCTTTGCCGTCCAACCTGTGCCGCCATTTCTCCTTTGCAGAGATCAAGGCCGCAACCAAAAACTTTGATGAGTCACGGATCCTTGGCGTTGGTGGGTTCGGTAAAGTCTACCATGGAGAGATTGACGGGGGCACAACTAAGGTGGCTATCAAGCGTGGCAATCCCTTGTCTGAGCAGGGCATACATGAGTTCCAGACTGAAATTGAAATGTTGTCAAAGCTCCGGCACCGTCATCTTGTGTCGCTGATTGGTTACTGCGAGGAGAAGAACGAGATGATCCTGGTCTATGACTACATGGCTCATGGAACTCTGCGTGAGCACCTATACAAGACCCAGAATGCACCGCTTAGCTGGAGGCAGCGTTTGGAGATCTGCATCGGTGCAGCTCGTGGGCTTCACTACCTTCACACCGGTGCAAAGCACACCATTATCCACCGTGATGTGAAGACGACAAACATCCTCCTGGATGAGAAATGGGTTGCCAAGGTTTCAGATTTTGGTCTGTCCAAGACTGGGCCATCGATGGATCACACACATGTGAGCACAGTTGTCAAGGGCAGTTTTGGTTATCTAGATCCTGAATATTTCCGCAGGCAGCAGCTCACTGAGAAATCTGATGTGTATTCGTTTGGCGTGGTGCTGTTCGAGGTCCTTTGTGCTCGGCCTGCCTTGAACCCCACTCTTGCAAAGGAAGAAGTTAGCTTGGCAGAGTGGGCACTGCACTGCCAAAAGAAGGGAATTCTTGATCAGATTGTTGATCCCTACCTGAAGGGAAAGATTGTTCCGCAGTGCTTCAAGAAGTTTGCCGAGACGGCTGAGAAGTGTGTTGCCGACAATGGCATCGAGCGCCCTTCGATGGGAGATGTGCTTTGGAACTTGGAGTTTGCTCTTCAGATGCAGGAAAGCGCGGAGGAGAGTGGAAGCATTGGGTGCGGGATGTCAGATGAGGGCACTCCCCTCGTGATGGTTGGAAAGAAGGATGCCAATGACCCATCAATTGATTCCAGCACCACTACGACCACAACAACTTCCCTAAGCATGGGTGACCAAAGTGTCGCGAGCATCGATTCGGATGGGCTGACGCCGAGCGCGGTGTTCTCACAGATCATGAACCCCAAGGGGCGGTGAGGTAAAAATCTGGGTCTGCTTTTCAGTCAGTCACCGTTGGGGCCTGCCTAATTTATTCATTCAGCATATTTTCATGAGTTTGTGCTCTTGCTGTCTCGCAAGTTATGCATTAGAAGTCAGAGAATTGTTCCATATTAGATATTTCTGTCTTGCCTTGTTTTTTTTACTTCTTCTTCCTCTTCTTCAGTGTTGTAATGACTCTATGCTTATTTGCATGTTGTTATTGTACCACCACTGCTATGTGTTATTGACCCAACATGTAATACTGTATGAGAAAGATAGAGTGATGTGCGCGACCTTTGTTCCCCTTTTTTTCGCCTTCATGTCATATGCTCATTTCCGAATCCTGGTGATTGACAGGGGGTCTTTTTATTATTATTCTCAGAGCAATTTATTCTGCCTTACTTTTTTTACCTAAACAAATACAGTATGTGCTTGTGCTATAGAGGTGTGGCATCCACGATTATAGAGGTCGGCCAGACGTTGATTGTTACACCAGTCATGCTCATATATGCTGGTGCTATGCTGTGTTCCATGTCGTCTTTGTCTTTTCTCTGATTATAGAACATCAATTGTTTTTTTTTCTTGCAGAAATCAATTGTTTGTGAGTTGTTGTACTTAGTATTTAATTGCCATTATCCGGACACCCATTGTCTGTCTACTTGCAGGTGTCTAGGCATGTTTAAGTTTCTTGATCCAGAGCAGTGTCCACTCTCCCTCTGTTATCTTGATCCGTTATTTGATAGAGCCGTGCAGCGCATGAACTAGGACGTCGTGAGGCTAAGCTTGATCGCTACTTACAGCTGTGCGCATCTGATCTGGAGAAAGAGTGGAATCGAATAAATCTAGCTCCCAGCTGTTCCGCCGAGAGAATTAGCTTCCTGTGTCCAGTCTGTTGAGTGGACGAATGAAGATTCGACAGATGGTTGGAGAGAGCATCGTGAAATCTCCCAGTGGGAGTGGATGGACGACGTTTCGGGAAGCATTGATCATAGATGCGGCCGAACACTAAATCGTGTGCCTGTTCTGATGCGTCTTTGCTGCCTTGTAGTATATGTCCGTTCGCTTTCTTGCCAACCTTCTATTCCTTGTAAGGAGTGGAGGAAGGTTTTTGTAGAGTCACAAACCAAACACGCGTCACCTCGTGGTTTGCGGTGCGCAACGGGTAACCCCGCCAAACTACCCCTCCGGCTACTTACTAGTAGCTTTTTTTGTGCCATGACACTATTGTGTAGTGTTTGACTCTTTTATGACTAAAGCGAGTCAGAATCTTTTGCACTTCCTTTTCATCTTTATGCTAGTCTCTTCGGTCGGATATTGCCAACTCTCGCATTGAGACACATACTTCGCTGGTACATCTAAACCCATGGGTAGAGTTTATCTTGTTCTTCTACACATAAACTCCACATCTGCTCAAAATAGTCACCATACCCACCTACCATGGTATTTTCATAGCCATTCTGATTATATCTTTTTTTAGCCAGATTGTTCTATGGTATTTTCATTAAATAATATAGAAAAGTACTGATCTTTTTTACAGTTAACCCATGTCGGTTTTAGGAAACATAAGAAAAAGGTTTAATCCGGGTCCAAAAACTGTACTACCCAATTCCTAATCTTGTCAGCTTTATTTGGTTTTGCTCTTAATTTTGATGCCCATAATCCTTCCTTGAGATAAAACTTCCATGTACTGAAGTGTGGGGCTGCTGATATGAAAATCGTATCGTTTCTGACTGACCATATACTCCAACAACTCATGATGATGATATCAAGGGCTAATTCTGATGGAAGTAGGAGCAGTGATAATGTGATCTCATCATGAGTTGATATACCTCTATGTTTATCTTGCATGAGATAATTCCAGCATCAGATGGCAAATGGGCAATCCCAGAAAAGGTGGAGTGATGTTTCTTCAGTCTTATCTGTACAGAGCACACAATTGTAATCCTCCAAGTACATATTCTTGCGGTGCAGTAGGTTTCTGGTGTTTAATCTGTCATGGTATAGCATCCGGAAGAAGATCTTGTGTCTAAGTCTGCATGATGTGCTCCAGAGGAGTTTGAAAATGTTGTGTGGTATGTCTGTCTTCTTGAGAGCTCTGTACATCTTCATGGGTGAGTAAGTGTTACTGCTCCAGGAATAGTGCCACTTGTCCTGCTTATTACTTACCATTCTGCTACCAAGCAGTTCTTGAAGTGTATTGAATTGCTGATAAGCTTGGAGTGTTAGTGGCCTATGAAAATGCTGACTTGTGTCTGGCTATTCAATAATCTTGGACAGAGAGATGTCCCCATTAATGGCAAAGGAGTGTAGCTTTGGGAATGTAAGTGATAATGGTTTACCAGTCCAGTTACCAGTCCAGAACAGAGTTGTATCACCTAATCCTGCCTTGCATATAGCATGATGTTTGAAGATAGGAAGCAATTTGGTAATAGATTTCCACCAGAAAGATCCCACATTTCTGTCACCAGGCAATGTAGTTTGGTAGTATTTCTCCCAGATGATGTTGACCCATGGAATGTCTTCTTTATTGAGGAATTTGTGGAGAAATTTCATGAGTAAGGCTTGGTTGTGAGTAGTAATGTCCAATACACATGGACCTCCATCTTCCTTAGGTTTGCAGACTTTCTTCCAAGAAATCAATGCAGAACCCTGATGAATAGACTCATATTTTCTCCAAAAACTATGCTTGAGATATATGTTGATTTGTTTCACCACAGTTTTGGGCAGAGATAAAGTGCACATGAAAAAAGTGGGCATGCTGGTGAAGACCGATTCTATCAAAGTGAGCTTATCACCGGAGGATAGGAGTGTTGAACAATTGAGTAATCTGTTTTCAATCCTCTTCATCATGGGCACATAATCTACTACATTGGGTTTGGATGTACTGAGAGGAAGACCAAGGTATGTGTGTGGCAAAGCACCAATCTTGCAACCTAGTAATGCAGATAACTCATTCATTTTTGAGGAAGGAGTGTTGATTGAGATCATGGTGGATTTAGAATAATTCACTTTAAGCCCTATGTAAGCAGCAAAATGGAGCAACAAATTTTTGATGTGGGTGAGTTGTTGAGCATGTGCATTGGCCACTAGGATAGTATCATCTGCATACTAGATGATTGGGTAGTCAGGGCATGGATTGTGCAGTAATGGAGAGGTTACTAGTGAGTTTTCCATGGCTTCATTCATCATTGTTTGGAGCATGTCTGTGAAGGAAATATGCCCTAGAGGCAATAATAAAGTTGTTATTTTATATTTCCTTATATCATGATAAATGTTTATTATTCATGCTAGAATTGTATTAACCGGAAACTTGATACATGTGTGGATACATAGACAAAACACTGTGTCCCTAGTAAGCCTCTACTAGACTAGCTCGTTAACCAAAGATGGTTAAGTTTCCTAACCATAGACATGTGTTGTCATTTGATGAACGAGATCACATCATTAGGAGAATGATGTGATGGACAAGACCCATCCGTTAGCTTAGCATATTGATCGTTCAGTTTTATTGCTATTGCTTTCTTCATGTCATATACATATTCCTTTGACTATGAGATTATGCAACTCCCGGACACCGGAGGAATACCTTGTGTGCTATCAAATGTCACAACGTAACTGGGTGATTATAAAGATGCTCTACAGGTATCTCTGAAGGTGTTTGTTGGGTTGGCATAGATCGAGATTAGGATTTGTCACTCCGAGTATCGGAGAGGTATCTCTGGGCCCTCTCGGTAATGCATATCATAAGAAGCCTTGCAAGAAAAGCGACTAATGAGTTAGTTGCGGGATGATGTATTATGGAACGAGTAAATAGACTTGCCGGTAACGAGATTGAACTAGGTATGAAGATACCGACGATCGAATCTCGGGCAAGTAACATACCGATGACAAAAGGAATAACATATGTTGTCATAACGGTTCGACCAATAAAGATCTTCGTAGAATATGTAGGAGCCAATATGAGCATCCAGGTTCTACTATTAGTTATTGACTGGAGAGGTGTCTCAGTCATGTCTACATAGTTCTCGAACCCGTAGGGTCCGCACGCTTAACGTTCGATGACGACTTTGTATTATATGAGTTATGTGATTTGGTGACCGAATGTTGTTCGGAGTCCCGGATGAGATCACATACATGACCAGGAGTCTTTAAATGGTTGAGAGATAAAGATTGATATATAGAACGATAGTATTCGGACACCGGAAGTGCTCCGGAGGGTATCGGGTACATATCGGGTCACCGGAAGGGGTTCCGACCACGCCCGACAAAGATATGGGCCTAATGGGCCAAGAGGGGAAACGCAGCAGCCAGCAGGGGCTGCTGCGCCCCCCATATGGGCCGAACCAGAGGAGGAAGGAAAAGAGGGGAAGAGAGAAGGAAGGGGAGGGATTCGGCCTCCCCCTTCCTTCCTTCCCTCCTCCTCCCCCTCCGGAAAATATGGTAAGGGGGAGGCCAAATTGGGTAGGACCCCAAGTAGGATTCCTCCTACTTGGGGCGCCCCCTTGGCTGCCTCTCCTCCCCTCCAACCTATATATATATATGTGGGGGGGGCACTGCTAGAACACACAAAAAGCATTTGTTAGCCGTGTTCGGCGCCCCCCTCCATATATTACACCCCCGGTCATATTCTCGCGGTGCTTAGGAAAAGCCCTGCCGGATCACTTCACCATCACCGTCACCATGCCGTCATGCTGACGGAACTCACCTACTTCCTCGGCTCTCTGTTAGATCAAGAGTTCGAGGGACATCATCGAGTTGAACATGTGCAGAACACGGAGGTGCCATACGTTCGGTGCTTGATCAGTGGGTGAAGAAAATATGCTCTAGAGGCAATAATAAAGTTATTGTTTATTTCTTTATATCATGATAAATTTTTATTATTCATGCTAGAATTGTATTAACCGGAAACTTAGTACATGTGTGAATACATAGACAAACAGAGTGTCACTAGTTTGCCTCTACTTGACTAGCTCGTTGAATCAATGATGGTTATGTTTCCTAACCATAGACATGAGTTGTCATTTGATTAACGGGATCACATCATTAGAGAATGATGTGATTGACTTGACCCATTCCGTTAGCTTAGCACTTGATAGTTTTAGTTTACTGCTATTGCTTTCTTCATGACTTATACATGTTCCTATGACTATGAGATTATGCAACTCCCGATTACTGGAGGAACACTTTGTGTGCTACCAAACGTCACAACGTAACTGGGTGATTATAAAGGTGCTCTACAGGTGTCTCCGATGGTACTTGTTGAGTTGGCATAGATCGAGATTAGGATTTGTCACTTCGATTGTCGGAGAGGTATCTCTGGGCCCTCTCGGTAATGCACATCACTATAAGCCTTGCAAGCAATGTGACTAATGAGTTAGTTGCAGGATGATGCTTACGGAACGAGTAAAGAGACTTGCCAGTAACGAGATTGAACTAGGTATTGAGATACCGACGACCGAATCTTGGACAAGTAACATACCGATGACAAAGGGAACAACGTATGTTGTTATGCGGTTTGACCGATAAAGATCTTCGTAGAATATGTAGGAGCCAATATGAACATCTAGGTTCCGCTATTGGTTATTGACCGGAGACATGTATCGGTCATGTCTACATAGTTCTTGAACCCGTAGGGTCCGCACGCTTAACGTTCGGTGACGATCGGTATTATGAGTTTATGTGATTTGATGTACCGAAGGTAGTTCGGAGTCCCTAATGAGATCGGGGACATGACGAGGAGTCTCGAAATGGTCGAGACGTAAAGATCGATATATTGGACGACTATATTCAGACATCGGAAAGGTTCTGAGTGATTCAGGTATTTTTGGGAGTACCGGGGAGTTACGAGAATACGGAGAAGAAGTATTGGGCCTCATGGGCCAAGTGGTGGAAGAGAGGAGGCAGGGCGCGCGCCCCCTAGACCAAACCGAATTGGACTAGGGGGCCGGCCCCCTTTCCTTCTTTCCTCCCTCTCCTTCCTTCTCCCTCTCCTCCTTCCTTTCCTCCTCCTAGTAGGAGTAGGAAAGGGGAGTCCTACTCCTACTAGGAGGAGGACTCCTCCTGGCGCGCCCTGCAAGGGTCGGCTGGCCTCCCCCTTGCTCCTTTATATACGGGGGCAGGGGGCACCCTAGACACACACAAGTTGATCATTGATCCCTTAGCCGTGTGCGGTGCCCCCCTCCACCATAATCCACCTCGATCATATCATAGCGGTACTTAGGTGAAGCCCTGCGTCGGTAGCAACATCATCACCGTCATCAAGCCGTCGTGCTGACGAAACTCTCCCGTGAAGCTCTGCTGGATCGGAGTCCGTGGGACGTCATCGAGCTGAACGTGTGCTGAACTCGGAGGTGCCATGCGTTCGGTACTTGGATCGGTCGGATCGTCAAGACGTTCGACTACACCAACCGCGTTCTCATAACGCTTCTGCTTATGGCCTACGAGGGTACATGGATGATAATCTCCCCTCTCGTTGCTATACATCACCATGATCTTGCGTGTGCGTAGGATTTTTTTTGAAATTACTGCGTTCCCCAACAGTGGCATCCGAGCCAGGTTTATGCGTAGATGTTATATGCACGAGTAGAACATAAAGGAGTTGTGGGCGTGGGTATATACATATTGCTTGCCGTCACTAGTTGATTCTTGATTCAACGGTATTGTTGGATGAAGCGGCTCAGACCGATATTACGCATACGCTTACGCGAGACTGGTTCTACCGACGTGCTTCGCACAGAGGTGGCTGGTGGGTGTCAGTTTCTCCAACTTTAGTTGAATTGGATTCAATGAACATGGTTCTTTCTGAAGATCAAAAAGCAATCACTATACTGCGTTGTGGTTTTTGATGCGTAGGTAAGAACGGTTCTTGCTCAGCCCGTAGCAGCCACGTAAAACTTGCAACAACAAAGTAGAGGACGTCTAACTTGTTTTTGCAGGGCATGTTGTGATGTGATATGGTCAAGACGTGGTGATATATAAATTGTTGTATCAGATGATCATGTATTGTTAAAGTTATTGGCAACTGGCAGGAGCCTTATGGTTGTCTCCTTATTGCATAAGATGCAAGTGCCATATAATTGCTTTACTTTATCGCTATGCGATAGCAATAGTTGCAGAAGCAATAGTTGGTGAGACGACCATGTGACGACACGTTGATAGAGATCAAGATGATGGAGATCATGGCGTCATTCCGGTGACGATAGAGATCATACGGTGTTTTGGAGATGGAGATCAAAGGCACAAGATGATGATGGCCATATCATGTCACATATTTTGATTGCATATGATGTTTATCTTTTATGCATCTTATTTTTCTTAGTTCGGCAGTAGCATTATAAGATGATCTCTCACTAAATTTCAAGGTATAAGTGTTCTCCCTGAGTATGCACCGTTGCGACAGTTCTTCGTGCCGAGACACCATGTGATGATCGGGTGTGATAAGCTCTACGTTCACATACAATGGGTGCAAGCCAGTTTTGCACACGTGGAATACTCGGGTTAAACTTGACGAGCCTATCATATGCAGATATAGCCTCGGAACACTGGAGACCGAAAGGTCGAGCGTGAATCATATAGTAGATATGATCAACATAGTGATGTTCACCATTGAAAACTACTCCATCTCACGTGATGACCGGACATGTTTAGTTGATTTGGATCACGTGATTACTTAGATGATTAGAGGGATGTCTATCTAAGTGGGAGTTCTTAAGTAATATGATTAATTGAACTTTAAATTATCATGAACTTAGTCCTGATAGTATTTGCATATCTATGTTGTAGATCAATAGCTTGCGATGTAGCTCCCCGTTTAATTTTGATATGTTCTTAGAGAAAAATAAGTTGAAAGATGTTAGTAGCAATGATGCGGACTAGCTCCATGATCTGAGGGTTATCTCATTGTTGCACAGAAGTATTATGCCCTTGATGCACCGCTAGGTGACAGACCTATTGCAGGAGCAGATACATACATTATGAATGTTTGACAAAGCTCGGTATGATGATTACTTGATAGTTTAGTGCACCATGCTTTACGGCTTAGAACCGGGACGTGAAAAATGTTTTGAACGCCATGGAGCATATAAGATGTTCCAAGAGCTGAAATTGGTATTTCAGACTCATGCTTGAGTTGAGAGGTATGAGATCTCTGACAAGTACTTTGCCTACAAGATGGAGGAGAATAGCTCAACCAGTGAGCATGTGCTCAGATTGTCTGAGTACTACAATCACTTGAATCAAGTGGGAGTTAATCTTCCAGATAAGATAGTGATTGACAGAGTTCTCTAGTCACTATCACCAAGTTACTAGAACTTCGTGATGAACTATAATATGCAAGGGATAACGAAAATGATTCCCAAGCTCTTCGTGATGCTGAAATCGATGAAGGTAGAAATCAAGAAAAGCATCAAGTGTTGATGGTTGAAAAGACCACTAGTTTCAAGAAAAGGGCAAAAGGGAAGAAGGGGAACTTCAAGAAGAACGGCAAGCAAGTTGCTGCTCGAGTGAAGAAGCCCAAGTCTAGACCTGAGCCTGAGACTAAGTGCTTCTACTGCAAAGGGACTGGTCACTGAAAGCAGAACTGCCCCAAGTATTTGGCGGATAAGAAGGATGGCAAAGTGAACAAAGGTATATTTGATATACATGTTATTGGTGTGTACTTTACTAGTGTTTATAGCAACCCCTCAGTATTTGATACTAGTTCAGTTGCTAAGATTAGTAACTCGAAACAGGAGTTGCAGAATAAACAGAGACTAGTTAAGGGTGAAGTGACGATATGTGTTGGAAGTAGTTCCAAGATTGATATGATCATCATCGCACACTCCATATACTTTCGGGATTAGTGTTGAACCTAAAATAAATGTTATTTGGTGTTTGCGTTAAGCATGAATATGATTGGATCATGTTTATTGCAATACGGTTATTTATTTAAGTCAAAGAATAATTGTTGTTCTATTTACATGAATAAAACCTTCTATGGTCATACACTCAATATAAATGTTTTATTGAATCTCGATCATAGTGATACATATATTCATAATATTGAAGCCAAAAGATGCAAAGTTAATAATGATAGTGCAACTTATTTGTGGCACTGCCGTTTAGGTCATATTGGTGTAAAGCGCATGAAGAAACTCCATGCTGATGGGTTTTTGGAATCACTTGATGCTCGCGAACCATGCCGCATGGGTAAGATGACTAAGACTCCGTTCTCCGGAATAACGGAGCGAGCAACTGACTTATTGGAAATAATACATACTGATGTATGCAGTCCGATGAGTGTTAAGGCTCGCGGCGGGTATCGTTATTTTCTGACCTTCACAGATGATTTGAGCAGATATGGGTATATCTACTTGATGAAACATAAGTCTGAAACATTTGAAAAGTTCAAAGAATTTCAGAGTGAATTGGAAAATCATCGTGACAAGAAAATAAAGTTTCTACGATCTGATCGCGGAGACGAATATTTGAGTTACGAGTTTGGTCTTCAATTAAAACAATGTGGAATAGTTTCACAAATTCGTGCCACCTGGAACATCACAACATAATGGTGTGTCCGAACATCATAACCGTACTTTATTGGATATAGTGCAATCTATGATGTCTCTTACCGGTTTACCACTATCGTTTTTGGGGTTATGCATTAGAGACAACTACATTCACGTTAAAAAAGGGCACCATCTAAATCTGTTGAGACGACACCGTATGAACTGTGGTTTAGCAAGAAACCTAAGCTGTCGTTTCTTAAAGTTTAGGGTTGTGATGCTTATGTGAAAAAGTTTCAGCCTGATAAGCACAAACCTAAATCAGAAAAGTGTGTCTTCATAGGATACCCAAAAGAAACTGTTGGGTACACCTTCTATCACAGATCCAAAAGGCAATATCTTTGTTGCTAAAGAGTGGATCCTTTCTAGAGAAGAAGTTTCTCTCGAAAGAAGTGAGTGGGAGGAATGTAGAACTTGATGAGGCAATTATACCTTCTCCCGAATTGGAAAGTAGTTCATCACAGAAATCAGTTCTAGTGATCTCTACACCAATTAGTGAGGAAGCTAATGATGATGATCATGAAGCTTCAGATCAAGTTACTACCGAACCTCATGGGACAACCAGAGTATGGTCCGCACCAGAGTGGTACGGTTATCCTGTTCTGGAAGTCATGTTACTAGACCTTGACGAACCTACAAACTATGAGGAAGCGATGATGAGCCCAGATTCCGCAAAATGGCTTGAGGCCATGAAATCTGAGATGGGATCCATGTATGAGAACAAAATATGGACTTTGATTGACTTGCCCGTTGATCGGTGAGTCATTGAGAATAAATGGATCTTCAAGAGGAAGACAGACAATGATAGTAGTGTTACTATCTACAAAGCTCGAATTGTCGCAAAATGTTTTCGACAAGTTCAAGGTGTTAACTACGATGAGATTTTCTCACTTGTATCGATGCTTAAAAGTCTGTCTGAATCATGTTAGCAGTTGCCTCATTTTATGAAATCTGGCAAATGGATGTCAAAACTGCATTCCTTAATGGATTTCTTAAAGAAGAAGTTGTATATGATGCAACCAGAAGGTTTTGTCGATACTAAAGGTGCTACCAAAGTGAGCAAGCTCGAGGGATCCATCTATGGACTGGTGCAAGCATCTCAGAGTTGGAATATATGCTTTGATAAAGTGATCAAAGCATATGGTTTTATACAGACTTGCGGTGAAGCCTGTATTTACAAGAAAGTGAGTGGGAGCACTACAACATTTCTGATAAGTATATGTGAATGACATATTGTTGATCGGAAATAATGTAGAATTTTCTGGAAAGCATAAAGGAATGTCTGAAAGGAGTTTTTCAATGAAAGACCTCAGTGAAGTTACTTACATATTGAGCATCAAGATCTATAGAGATAGATCAATACGCTTGATATATTTTCAATGAGTACATACCTTGACAAGATTTTGAAGTAGTTCAAAATGGAACAGTCAAAGAAGGAGTTCTTGCCTGTGTTGCAAGGTGTGAAGTTGAGTAAAGACTCAAAACCCGACCACAGCAGATAATAGAAAGAGAATGAAAAGTCATTCCCTATGCCTCAGTTATAGGTTCTATAAAGTATGCTATGCTGTTTACCAGCCCTATTATATACCTTAGCATGATTCTGGCAAGGGAGTACAATAGTGATCTAGGACTAGATCACTGGACAACAGTCAAAATTATCCTTAGAGGACTAAGGAAACATTTTTCGATTATGGAGGTGATAAAAGAGTTCGTCGTAAAGAGTTATGTCAATGCAAGCTTTTTACATCGATCTAGATGACTCTAAGTCTTGATCTGGATACATATTAAAAGTGGGAGAAATTAGCTAGAGTAGCTCCATGCAGAGCATTGTAGACATAAAACTTTGCGAAATACATACATATCTGAATGTTGCACACATGTAGACTAAACTTCTCTCACAAGCAAAACATGATCATTCTTGGGGTGTTAATCACATAGTGATGTGAACTACATTATTGACTCTAGTAAACCCTTTTGGGTATTAGTCACATGAAGATGTGAACTAATCACATAAAGATGTGAACTAGATTATTGACTCTAGTGCAAGTGGGAGACTGAAGGAAATATGCCCTAGAGGCAACAATAAAGTTATTATTTATTTCCTTATATCATGATAAATGTTTATTATTCATGCTAGAATGGTATTAACCGGAAACTTAGTGCATGTGTGAATACATAGACAAACAGAGTGTCACTAGTTTGCCTCTACTTGACTAGCCCGTTGAATCAATGATGGTTATGTTTCCTAACCATAGACATGAGTTGTCATTTGATTAACGGGATCACATCATTAGAGAATGGTGTGATTGACTTGACCCATTCTGTTAGCTTAGCACTTGATCATTTTAGTTTACTGCTATTGCTTTCTTCATGACTTATACATGTTCCTATGACTATGAGATTATGCAACTCCCGATTACCGGAGGAACACTTTGTGTGCTACCAAACGTCACAACGTAATTGGGTGATTATAAAGGTGCTCTACAGGTGTCTCCGATGGTACTTGTTGAGTTGGCATAGATCGAGACTAGGATTTGTCACTCCGATTGTCGGAGAGGTATCTCTAGGCCCTCTTCGGTAATGCACATCACTATAAGCCTTGCAAGCAATGTGACTAATGAGTTAGTTGCAGGATGATGCATTACGAAACGAGTAAAGAGACTTGCCGGTAACGAGATTGAACTAGATATTGAGATACCGACGATCGATGAGATACCGACGATTGAATCTTGGGCAAGTAACATACCGATGACAAAGGGAACAACGTATGTAGTTATGCGGTTTGACTGATAAAGATCTTCGTAGAATATGTAGGAGCCAATATGAACATCCAGGTTCCGGCATTCCTCTATTGGTTATTGACCGGAGATGTGCCTCAGTCATGTCTACATAGTTCTCGAACCCGTAGGGTCCGCACGCTTAACGTTCGGTGACGATCGGTATTATGAGTTTATGTGATTTGATGTACCGAAGGTAGTTCGGAGTCCCGGATGAGATCGGGTACATGACAAGGAGTCTCGAAATGGTCGAGACGTAAAGATCGATATATTGGACGACTATATTCGTACATCGGAAAGGTTCCGAGTGATTCGGGTATTTTTCAGAGTACCGGGGAGTTACGGGAATACGGGGAAGAAGTATTGGGCCTCATGGGCCAAGTGGTGGAAGAGAGGAGGTAGGGCGCGCGGCCCCCCTAGCCCAAACCGAATTGGACTAGGGGGCCGGCCCCCCTTTCCTCCTTTCCTCCCTCTCCTTCCTTCTCCTTCTCCTCCTTCCTTTCCTCCTCCTAGTAGGAGTAGAAAAGGGGAGTCCTACTCCTACTAGGAGGACTCCTCCTCCTCCTGGAGTGCCCTGCAAGGGCCGGCCGGCCTCCCCCTTGCTCCTTTATATACGGGGGCAGGGGGCACCCTAGAACACACAAGTTGATTGTTCCAAGCCGTGTGCGGTGCCCCCCTCCACCATAATCCACCTCGATCATATCGTAGTGGTGCTTAGGCGAAGCCCTGCGTCGGTAGTAACACCATCACCGTCATCACGCCATCGTGCTGATGAAACTCTCCCGTGAAGCTCTGCTGGATCAGAGTTCGTGGGACATCATCGAGCTGAACGTGTGCTGAACTCGGAGGTGCCATGCGTTCGGTACTTGGATCGGTCGGATCGTCAAGACGTTCGACTACACCAACCGCGTTCTCATAACGCTTCTGCTTATGGCCTACGAGGGTACATGGATGATAATCTCCCCTCTCGTTGCTATACATCACCATGATCTTGCGTGTGCGTAGGATTTTTTTTGAAATTACTGCGTTCCCCAACAGTGGCATCCGAGCCAGGTTTATGCGTAGATGTTATATGCACGAGTAGAACATAAAGGAGTTGTGGGCGTGGGTATATACATATTGCTTGCCGTCACTAGTTGATTCTTGATTCAGCGGTATTGTTGGATGAAGCGGCTCAGACCGATATTACGCATACGCTTACGCGAGACTGGTTCTACCGACGTGCTTCGCACAGAGGTGGCTGGTGGGTGTCAGGTTTATCCATTCTCATAACGCTTCTGCTTACGGTCTACGAGGGTACGTGGACGATACTCTCCCTCTCATTGCTATACATCACCATGATCTTGCGTGTGCGTAGAATATTTTTGAAATTACTGCATTCCCCAACAGTGGGAATGAGAAGAAGTTCGACTACATCAACCGTGTTGTCAAACGCTTCCGCTTTCGGTCTACGAGGGTCCGTAGATACACTCCCACCCTCTCGTTGCTATGCATCTCCTAGATAGATTTTGCGTGAGCGTAGTATTTGTTTTGAAATTGCATGCTACGTTTCCCAACAGTGGCATCCGAGCTAGGTCTATACGTAGATGATATGCACGAGTAGAACACAAAGAGTTGTGGGCGGTGATCATTATACTACTTACCACCAATGTCTTATTTTGATTCGGCGGTATCGTTGGATGAAGCGGCTCGGACCAACCTTATATGACCACATTCATGAGACCGGTGCCACCGACATACATGCAACTAGTTTTACATAAAGGTGGCTGGCGGGTGTCTGTTTCTCTAACTTTAGTTGAATCGAATATGATAGCGGTTGGTCCTTGTTGAAGGTTAAAACAACAAACTTGATAAATCACCGTTGTGGTTTTGATGTGTAGGTAAGAACGGTTCTTGCTAGAAGCCCGTAGCAGCCACGTAAAACTTGCAACAACAAAGTAGAGGACGTCTAACTTGTTTTTGCAGGGCATGTTGTGATGTGATATGATCAAGACATGATGTGATATACGTTATTGTATGAGATGATCATGTTTTGTAAAGTTATTGGCAACCGACAGGAGCCTTATGGTTGTCTCTTTATTGTATGAAATGCAAATGCCATTTAATTGCTTTACTTTATCACTATGCGTTAGCGATAGTTGTAGAAGCAATAGTTGGCGAGATGACCACGATGCTACGGTGGAGATCAAGGTGTCAAGCCAGTGACGATGGAGATCATGACGATGCTTTGATGATGGCCATATCATGTCACATATTTTGATTGCATGTGATGTTTATCTTATTTACGTCTTACTTTGCTTAGTACGGCGGTAGCATTATAAGATGATCCCTTCACTAAAATTCAAGGTAGAAGTGTTCTCCCTGAGTATGCACCGTTGCTATAGTTCTTTGTTTCGAGACACCACGTGATGATCGGGTGTGATAGACTCTACGTTCACATACAATGGGTGCAAAACAGTTTTGCACATGCGAAATACTCGGGTTAAACTTGACGAGCCTGGCATGTACAGACATGGCCTCGGAACACTGGAGACCGAAAGGTCAAACGTAAATCATATAGTAGATATGTGACGCCCGGATAATTAAGCTACAGTAAACCTCTACTAATGATGCCATGTCACCTCCATTACTGTTGTTAATCTCGTGTTAGTTCAAAACCGGTTCAAATCTAAATTTGAATTAAAATCAAACGATAAAAGTTTTCACACGTTAAAACTAAAATGTTCTCTGTGTGACAAATAATCGCTAGAAAACATTGGAGGTGAAACCACATTTTAATAAATTATTTAAATGCACTATATTAAATAAAACAACAACTTAAACAATTAAATAAATGCCCTTTATTAGTTATAAAATATTAAACTATTTTATTGGGGTTTAAACTTTTGTGGTCTTGGTGTAATTAGTAGAACTAATAATATATTTTACAAAACTAAAATAAACTGATGAATGTAATAAAACAGATAGGAAATAGACAAAATGAAAATGAAAAACAAAACTAAATAAAAGTAAACCCCCCTCCCATGGCCACTAGGCCGCTAGGCCCATCTGGTCCCAACCCGACCAGGCAGGCCGGCCCGCCCGCGCGCCTCTGGCCTAATTAGGCCGGCCTCCCCCCGTAACCCTAACTCGCGCACCCACTCTCCCCCTTCCTCCCCCGATCCAGATTGGATCGGGCTCGACGCTGCCGCCTCGCCCTCGTTCGTCGCCGCCCGGAGCACGAACTCGCCGGCGCCTCCTCCCCACCGGACTGCCTCCACGTCACCGTCGTCCCCGTCGACCACCCCGACCACCGCTGCCCCGAACCCTACTAACCAGCCGTGAGTCGCGCCCCTCCTCTCGCCCCTCGCCCCGTGCTCGTCCCCTCCCCGTCTCGCCGCTCGGGGCCGCGCCCCGCGTCCTGCCCCCTCCTCCCCGCGCGCGCCCGAGTCTCGCCTCGTTCTGCCGCTCCACTCGCCGCGGCCACCCGCCCGCACGGGCGCCCCTCCTCCCTGCTCGCTCACCTACGCCCGCTGCCGCCCTCGCACGCGTACACCACCTCGCCCCGCAGCCCGCCTCCCGCGCCGGCCACTAATCATGTTTTGAGTCTCGCCCACTAATCATGTTTTGTTAACCTAAGTCATTGACAACCGGGACCCACTGGTTAATTTGACCAGTCAACGGTCAATGCTGACTGGGCCGTTGACTTTGACCGGCCCCAACAGCCAGCCTCTGCTGACTTGGCAGTTGACCAAGTCAATTGGGCCTACTCGTCTGCCACACAAGCCCATCTGTGGGTACACTTCATTTTGGGATGTTATAATAAATAGATAGATTGATTATTTTTTTGATTGTTGTGTGATTGATTGAGTGAAATTCAAAACTTTTTGAAAGTTAAATGAGAGGGAATAAAATGACTTTACCAAACTTTCACCTTTTTGCATTTTGATCTCCATGAATTCAAATTTTTTTCAAATACAAAACCCTCGAGAGAAGATGATATGACTTCTTCCATTTAATTAAATGAAAAGGGTTTTTTTGAAAAGATTTGAATTTTATTTGGAAATATTTCAAATTCAGAAACTTTAAGCAACTCAATGATTTTCATGAGAGAAGATAAAATGACTTCTTCAAAATATATGAAATATGAGTTGGAAGTTTAAAAGGATCAAATTTAAAGTCTGTTTGAAATTATTTTTCTCCATAAATAAAATAAATGGAAAATAGGGTAAAATGATTCCCTAGATAAGAAAATTGGAGAGAAATAATTTTGAAATCATTTTGGTATTTCTAAAATGATTTTTATTGGGTTTTATTGTAGAAGTAGCACTGGTTGAATTACTTGAATTTTTGTGTATTTTATTTGGCACTAGAGAAATATTCATGTTGTAGAAAATATTTTTCTGAAAATTTTGATATATAATATGCCTATATAAAATTTTATTTTATTACCGTTATCCAGTTTTCTTTTTTTTTGTTTTTATATAAAAAGGAAAAAGATCTACGCGTGCGCCTGGAACTAACCGCCGCCCACATGCGTAGCATAGCAGCAGGCTGGCCCGTTTTTCTTTTGTTTTCTTTTGTCTTTTTTTTATTTTATTTTCGTTAATGTTTAGTTTTTTTGAAACAAATTTCATAAAAAATAGACTTCGGAAAAAAATGCAGCTCGTGTACGGTGCGCGGCCGGCCGAGCCCTTTAGGCCTGTGCGAGGCGTTAGCCTTTTTCTTCTCTGTTTTGTATATTTTCCTCTATGTTTAGTCCCACATTGCCTAGCCTTTAACCCTTAAACCTCTTTTCCACCTATAAATATAGACCCATAGAGCCTCCAAAAATCATCCGATTCGGGTTAAATCAATATTTTGGTTTGACTAGATTCATTTAAGAAAAATATATTTCTCCTCTCCGGCGCGACTTCTAGAAATTGTCTCTTCTCTCCAAAGTCGTCTTTTCTCTGTCTTATAAAGGTATCTTTCTTTGTTTTTTTATACTTCGGTAGTTTATTATTTCTAGACTAATATGATAGAATAATTAGATTATCAATTAGTCTACGTATTTATACATTAGACCTTACCCATAGCTATTTTTCTTCCGTAAAACAGCTTCACTCTGATTTTTTAAATAGCCATAACTTTTTACTCGTTCATCCAAATTAGATGAAACCAACACCCACTTCTTCGTTACGATCTCCTTTATCCAGTAAAACAACTTAAACATGTTTTTTGAAAGTTTTAAAATTTGAATTCAAATAGATTGTATTCAAACTTCTTTTGTTCATAACTTGAGTTTTATAACTCCGATTTAGTTGATTCTTTTTGCAAATCGAAGCTCTTGACTTACACTTTCTGATAAGGCCAAATTCACATAATTTTGGTACTGTTAGAAATTGTTTTATGTTGCAAGAGTTATTTGTTGGTTTTGATGTTTTCCGAACTGTCTTCTTCGTTCTTCCCGATCTTTTGAGTGATTGCTTATGTGTGGTTACTATTGCTTGCTCACGATAGATTGAACGGAGTGTGACGAGTAGAAATATCAAGAGTTATGAGTGCAAATCATCTTCATCAACAGTACAAGGCAAGTTCACACTTTGATCATATCCCTTTCATACCCAGTTTTTATGCATTAGTTTCAACCCTCAAACATTGCATGGTTAGGACTTGATAACATGTGGGTATCTGGAAGTAGTTGATGAGGTAGGAACTTATTGCCCTCCATTCAAACCCTGGGAGTTACTTTTACGTTATGCTCATATTGCTATGCTATGCCCATAGACGTGGATTGGCTTGAGAGAATTCATGACAGATGTGAGAGTTATTATCTAATGGTTAACTTAAGGTGGCTACTTTAATACACATCTAGGTGGATTGGTTGGGGCACCCTGGAGCACCCAGTGGTTTGCCCGGGCACCTGGAGAACCCAGTGTTTGCCCAAGGGGATCCCGGAGGACCCGTGTGATCACCCTATGGAATGCCACCCAGGCTCAAAGGGATCATAAGATTATTCATGCTAGAAACTTCCGTGTGCAGCCACAAGCTATTGTGGGCTCTAGCATAGTTGAGTAAGTTGCGTGAAGCTCTTGAGGAGATAGACTAGCAGGTAGTGGGTTGTAGGTGGTATAGTCTATCCGAAGTAGAGAGTTAATGCTTCTGAAAGACTGTGTCTCGGTCATCCGTTTCTCAAACACCTGGCAGTGCGAGAAATTCAACGGAGGAGATTGGGTCTTGTGGGGAAAAGTGCGCAAACCTCTGCAGAGTGTACAAACTAATCATGGTTAGCCGTGTCCCCGGTTATGGACATCTTGAGTATTTGGTTCTTGGATTATCATATTGATCTCATCACGTTACTTAAATAATTTGTTGGGTTATTGATGTTAATTTGGGATTGACTTGGAGGAACCTTCTCAATATTTTCAACCAACTTTGTAGTTAAATAAATTATATTCCTTTACAGTAGGGAAAAATTGGCTTTTCGCAAAAACATCATAACCATAGAGCCTTTCCACCAGCCAAATATGCATGTAGTGATAGCCTTTATTCATCATTATCCTATGGTGTGAATTTGCCAGTACATTCAATGTACTGACCCTTTGTGGCTGCAACGTCTCATGTAGCAGGATTCTTACGACAAGTAAGTGATACGTTAGGGCTACAATTTCTAGACTCAACTTTGCCGTTGGTGTTGATGGGAATCCACAACCTTTGTTACTTCCGCTATATGGATTGAGGTAATAGTATTTACGTTATTTTATACATGTGATTTACCTCTGTTATAAATCCTCAAGTACTGTGTGTGTCAGCATACCGATCCAGGGATGACACTTAAGCATAGAGACTTGACCGTCTGAGGTCGGGTCACTACAAGATGGTATCAGAGCACATGTTGACTGTAGGACGTGACCCTAGAAATTGGCAAGCCCATAGGAAGGATTTTCTCTACAACTTCATTTTCAAAAGATCTTTTACCTCTCTTCTTTTCTGAGCTTTATCAAAATATTCCCTTTTAGTTAGACCATACCCCTTTCCCCTTTTGACCAGACGAGGATTTGACTGATGAGACAACTCCAAGAAGTACAAGATATCAGACAACTAAGACCACTTCAGAATGAAGAGGATTTTACCATGTATTATAATAATGGAAACTACAACGGTTGAAGACTTCTAAGACTAGGAGAATTTGAAGGCCCTATAGAATTTTCCAGATTTGTATGACCTAGGAAGGCACCCCTTATGGAACTTGGCAGACTAAGGAAGCTGTCAATACCCGAGATCAAGGTGTATCGGAGAAAGACCAGAACATGGAGCATGAGAACTCAAAGTTTTGTTAAGAAAACCCTAAGGCAGGAGATATCAACTATGGAAGATAACTCATGGCAATGACAAGGGCAGAAACACGGTTATCTATGATGTCATCGCCACTGATACTATGGTCACCGAGCTGAGCTAAGCATGCATTTCTTTTTAAGGATTGTGTAACACCCACGATGCGGCTATATCTCCCACGTGTCGGAGCACGACTTAGAGGCATAACCGCATTGTAGGCATGCCGCAAGAGGGGTAATCTTTACACATCCCATGTACTGAATAAGAAAGAGGTACAGAGTTGGCTTACAATCGCCACTTCACACAATACATACATATAGCATTACATCAACCAGATACAATCAAGGTCCGACTACGGAACCAAAATAAAAGAAGACTACCCCTAATGCAAAAGATCCACGATCGCCCCAACTGGGCTCCACTACTGATCAACTGGAAACGGAACAACATAACGAACACGATCTTCATCGAGCTCCTCCTTGAGCTGGGTTGCGTCACCTGCACGGTTTCATCGGCACCTGCAACTAGTTTTGGAAGTAATCTGTGAGTCACGGGGACTCAGCAATCTCACACCCTCGCGATCAAGACTATTTCAGCTTATGGGTAGGGAAAAGGTATGAGGTGGAGGTGCAGCAAGCATTAGCATATATGGTGGCTAACTTATGCAAATGAGAGCGAGAAGAGAAGGCAAAGCACGCTCGTGAACTAGAAGTGATCAAGAAGTGATCCTGAAACTACTTACGTTCAAACATAACTCCAACACCG
Organism: Triticum urartu; assembly: GCF_003073215.2. NCBI lineage: Eukaryota > Viridiplantae > Streptophyta > Magnoliopsida > Poales > Poaceae > Triticum > Triticum urartu. The sequence continues at coordinate 396,307,246 of NC_053025.1, forward strand.
TGTTCACTTCCTGGACTCCGCCGAGAAGAGACCATCATGGCTACACATGCGGTTGATGCATTTTAATTAAGTTAAGTGTCAAGTTTTCTACAACCAGACATTAACAAATTCCCATCTGCCCATAACCGCGGGCACGGCTTTCAAAAGTTCAAAACCCTGCAGGGTGTCCCAACTTAGCCCATCACAAGCTCTCACAGTCAATGAAGGATATTCCTTCTCCCAGGAAGACCCGATCAGACTCGAAATCCCGGTTACAAGACATTTCGACAATGGTAAAACAAGACCAGCAAAGCCGCCCGAATGTGCCGACAAATCCCGATAGGAGCTGCATATATCTCGTTCTCAGGGCACACCAGATGAGCAGTCCGTACAACTAAAACCAACCCTCAAGTTTCCCTGAGGTGGCGCTGCAAGGGGCTCAAGTTTGGACCAACACTCAGAGGAGCACTGGCCCCCCGGGGGGGGGGGGGTTAAAATAAAGATGACCCTCGGGCTCCAGAAACCCAAGGGAAAAAGGCTAGGTTGTTAGTGCAAATGTAAAACCAAGGTTGGGCCTTGCTGGAGGAGTTTTATTCAAGGCGAACTGTCAAGGGGTTCCCATTATAACCCAACCGCATAAGGAATGCAAAATCAAGGAACATAACACCGGTATGACGGAAACTAGGGCGGCAAGAGTGGAACAAAACACCAGGCATAAGGCCGAGCCTTCCACCCTTTACCAAGTATATAGATGCATTAATTAAATAAGAGATATTGTGATATCCCAACATATCCATGTTCCAACAAGGAACAAACTTCAATCTTCTCTTGCAACTAGCAACGCTATAAGAGGGGCTGAGCAAAGCGGTAACATAGCCAAACGACGGTTTGCTAGGAAAGGTGGGTTAGAGGCTTGGCATGGCAATATGGGAGGCATGATATAGCAAGTGGTAGGTATCACGGCATAGAAAATAGAGCAAGCAACTAGCAAGCAAAGATAGAAGTGATTTCGAGGGTATGGTCATCTTGCCTAAGATCCCGCAAGGAAGAAGAATGAGTCCATGAAGAAGACAAATGGACGAAGTCGAACGAATCCTCACAAACGTGACGTTATCGGAACTAACCCGAAGAAACAACACCGGAAAGAAGCAAACAATATAATAAACAACCATCACATAAACATGGAATGGTGCACAACCAAGTATGATGCATGTCCGGTTTAATGAAGCATGGCATGGTAAAGTGCACAAGCAATTCTACAAATCAAGTGGAGCTCAATATGCAACGAGTTGCATATTGACGAAACACCACAACAAGTTATTTAGTTCGATCTCGTTTATGTACCCAACAATATTAAATGTTGTTTAGCATGGCAAGGGGTGTAGCAAAGTAAAACTACCTATCTAGGCAAGTTTAAATGAGGCCAGAACAACAAGCAACAAGTCCGAAAAATCCTCATGAGTATAATTATGGATTTGGTACTGTTCTACCCTAAACCAAATTTTAGAGTTGTTAAACATGCAAAGTAAAGCCACCATGATAATCTAGGAATTTTCCTCCCTATTTACATATAAAGTTTATTAAATTCCGAGTTACGGTTATTTAGTTATGAAATAAAGCATTTTAGCATGGCAAGGGCAAAATTTAAACAAACAACATTTTAAGCATTTTAAACATAGATGAAAATGGCATATTATTAATCTACACATATTCTAAGCATGTTTCATATATTAAGTTTTTACATGTGATGCTTCGTTTGTGAGTTAAAATATGCATGAAGTTCAAGGGTGTTTCTACAAAACTGTTTTACTGGAATAAAAGATAAAATCACAGGCAGGAAAAAAACATAACGGGCTGAAACTAAGCAGAGGCCCAACAGGGAATAAAGAAAAATATACAAAGGAGGCACTGGGGCCTCACCATGGGCTTCGGCCCAGTTGGCAACGCAAAGGAAGGGCCGGCAGGGGAGCTGGGCTTGCGGGGCACATGCATCAGAGGCGAGGCGCTGGGCCTGGAATCAGGACGAGGCCGGCAAGGTCCACGCGAGAAGTCAATGCGGGGCGCGCGAGCTGCTCTGCTCGTTCTGAAGGAAAATGCAGCGACAGGTTCATGGCGATGTCGGTCGGGAACGGGCAAGGGCGGTGGGGGTGATGGCTCGCCGGCGTTGGGGCTCGAGGCGCAGGGACGGCAGCAGCACGGGATCCGGTCGGGAAGGGCCGTGGCTGGAGGATTCCAGCCGAACCTGGAAGAAATCATGGGCGAGCTTGGCTCCTGCGTACCTGACGGTTCAGGGACTTGGTGAGGCGGAGGAGGCAGGGCTTGCCGACGGCGTGGCCGGATGCGGAGGTCCGCCTGCTGGTGTGGCTCGAGGAAGAGACGACGGAGGGGCACGGCTCCAGGCGCAGGACGACGAGGCGAAGGACTTGGCGCGGGCTTCGACAGGGACGCAGAGTCGAACTCGGTCAACGGGAGCAGGACAGGGCGCGGCGTTTCCAGGCGAAGCAGAAGAGGAGGCGCATACGGGACGGCGCTAGTCGAGGCGGAGGAGGCTCTTGGGAAGGCGCGAGGCGAGGAGGAGGAGGCCGCAGGTGAGGGAGGCGCTCGGCAGGCATCGACGACGAGGACAGCCATGGATGCTCCTGCGGGTGAGCTTCGTCCGTTTCCTGACAGAGAAGAAAAATGAACAGGAAAGGGAGGGAGATTAGAGAAGGAAGGAGGGAGAAACGGAAGAAACAAAAGAGCAAAGGGAAGGGCATCACTCATCTGCTGGCTCCGGCGAGATGCAGCTTGCTCGGGGTGGAGCAGGAGCGCTTGCGCGACTGTGGTTGGAGGGAGATAGAGAAGCCGGGTCTCAGCGGCGCGACGGACAGACGAGGACGACGGGGTTGAGTGGACGCACGCACGGGAGGAGAGGAGGAGGGCGACGACGATGTTGTTATTGCTGTCGCCGCCGGCGGCAAGCTTCGGCTCGAGGAGGCAAACGGGGTCGCGACAACGAGAGGCTGCAGGAGACTGCGAGGACGAGGTGGATCGGTGGTTGCTCTGGTTGGTGGGATGGGTCGATGGAGAGAAGTGGCTGGCGCTGGTTGGTGGATCGGGCAAGATCGCGATGTAGATGGTGAGAAAAGTGGCGGCGGCGGGTGAGGGGATGGATGGGACAACTCACCTAGAAATAAGGGTAGATCTGTTTATATATGACATATGGATTTGGGTAGGGGCTATCAGATCCCTCCGATCGTAATTGGACGATCGAGAAATAAATAGTTAGGAAGTCCAAATAGGAAAAAGGAGATGTTTTGTAGATGTTTGGGGATGATCCGGACCCAATGGTGACGACAGTCCGGGTCGGGTTCGGGACAGCTTTCGGACGCGCGAGGGGGGTCGATGCACCGTGAAAAGAGGGTTAGATGGACAAGGTCAAGTGTGTGCTTGGACTGCGAAGAAAAAGGAAAGCAACCCGGCAACCGTTTCCGGAGACCGAAAACGTCCGATGTTTGACCGGCTATAATACCGCTATAGGTATCCGTTGGGGGCATCAAACTGACTCTGAACGCGATGAAACTTGGCAGGCGGCCTACCTACACTATAATAAGACCGCATGCTAACTTTCAACCCATTCCGAGAACATTTTCCGGCCACTTATAAAATACTATTTCGGACGTGCCTTGGGCGCGTGCAAGTGTGTCTGGGATCAGAACGGAAAACGGACAGAACTGGGGGAACCCGGGCGGATGCAAGTTTGAAAACATGATGATGCAATGCACATGATGACATGGCAAGAATGCAACACGCAAACAAATGACATGGCAACGACGGCGAATAACTGGAAGACACCTGGCGCATCGATCTCGGGCGCCACAGATTGGATGGTAGAAGGCTGATGGAGCACCTATCAGTAAGATGAAGTTTTAACCTTAGCTGGTGTATCGCCAGAATCTGGTGTAATACATCAAGAATTTTAAGATGGGGCTCCAGGAAGCCGTATTAGACAAGGAAGCATTTTGTGAAGAACTCAGGAACCAGAAGCTGAAAGTAGCCAAGCTGGAGGAGCTACAACCTCGAGATACCGGAGATTTGTCAGGAACTGAAGGATAGTAGGACCATGGTTCATGCCAAGGATGTTGAAACCCAGAAGTTTGGAACGCAACCCCAGAATATTGAAGGACGTCATGAGAGACTTCGCGTCGACAGAGATGATCTGGCAAAAGAACTTGAGAAGGACAAGCACGATCGAAAGAAGCCATCGGAGACATGAACGAGACTCGAAGAGTTTGATGACTTTGAAGATTCATTGAACTTTAGAAGACCAAGCACCTGTTATATACCTACGTTAGATGCGATGATTGTGAGCTATCATTTGTTTGATGTTTTTTCGACAGCCACAAATAAAATCTGTCTCTTCAAAACTATTGTTTGTATTGTGTGCATCCCCCTTTGTCTCTCTCATCTCATCCCAAACCCATGGACCCAATAGAGGACGAATGGAGATGAACTCATGTTTCCCTGGACCGATAAGTCAATTGGAGACGGACCGATGGATTCAGAACATGGAGGATCACATGAAGAATAACCCTATAGTCGGAAAGGATATGACCCAGCATGCTCTTCAGTGCTTTGAAAGAGGTGCTGCTACTTGGTGGAGGATGTACCAAACCAATAATGGATCGCAAGGAGTGACCACTTGGAAATAATTTAAATTGACTTTGCCAAAGTCTCTATTTGTGTCCCAGAAGTTGAAGCCTTATGGAAAGGATATGAAGAAACCTTGTGCATGCAAGATTTGTGGAGAAATAGGACACACCCATAAAGAACACAAGGATGAATGCCCTAATTGTGAAGGAAGTCACCCAGTTGAAGAATGCCCAACTAGGCAGATTACTTGTTTCTTGTGTGAAGGGCCTACCCACTATCCTGCTCAGTGTCACATTTACCCCATGGTACAATGAACCATCCAACAGAAGAAAGAAGTAATGAAAGGAGCCCTCATGGAATTTTTAGAAGAAACTGTGATGAAGGAAGAGGTGGATGACACACCTAAAGAAGACCCGAGTAAACCCTGCACTAAGTCTTGCTATTCATGTGGAGAAGAAGGACACGTCTCCCAAAATTGTTTGAATGGGGATCTAGTAGAATTCCCGACAGAGGAAGTAGAATATGACCCACAGGAAATAGAAGCCCTGATTGGAATGGAAAAGTCCAGGAAGAGAAACCAATTGGAGTCCAGGAGGGACCTGAATCATATCACCTGTTACAGGTGCAAGGAGTTAGGGCACTACCTCATCAGTTGCCCAAAAAGGAAGCCAAGGACCCAAGGAGGCTATATAATCACAAGGAAACCTCGGGAGTTGCCAGAAGTAATATGTTTTCGTTGTAATGAAGCAGGGCACTTTGCCAGGGATTGTCCCAAGGAGAAGGAGACTTGTGATAATTAGTTGTGTCTGTGAGAAGTAATGTAGTAGTAGTAGAAGTAGTGGGAACAACTCTTTTGTATCAAGGTGTTGAGTTGAGACATGTAATGGAAAAGCGAGAGATTGTAATACTTTGAGAATCAATAAAGTTAGTATCGTGGGTACTATTTGGATTTTATGAGTTGTTACTCTATGAAGAAGGATTTTGACCGTTTCGAGGATATGAGAAATATGGTATATGGATGAGTTTGTGCATTTCAAGGGCGGTAGTAACTGTGAGGACCCTTGACCCCTGGAAAGGATAATGATATTCCACGAAGTGGACTTTGGACAAAATAAGTAAGAGTTTTAACTCGATATGTGGGATACCCCAAGAATATGAGGGGATGAAGTATTATTGGATATAGAGGAGGTATAATGTTGTTAATATCACTACAAAAAAAATACACTTCCGTGATGATACGTGTTTGTGACAGTAGGTCGCTTTTTTTGTCATGCATGTACATCCATGACAAATTTATGACAGAATCAAGATAGTCATACCTGTGCTGTCGTAGAAGTGTTCCATGACATTACCAAAATTATCATCACAGAAGTGTCCACTTCCATGATGATAAATCGCACGTCACAGAAGTGCTTTCGTCAAGGGTGACCGACATGTGGCATCCACCGTAACGGAACGCCATTAAGCTATCGGGTCAGGTTTTGGATTCGATAACCCGTTAACAGCCCCGACCAATGGGAAATTTCCACATGTAAAATTCTTATTGGCCGGACGAAACACGTGTCAGCTCGTCAGTGGGTCAGATAGGCACCTATGATACGTCGACATGTGGCACGGCCCAACAGAGGCCCATTCCCGTGAAAAGGCCGGCCCGTTTGACTTGGTCAAAAGCTGGCGGGCCGGCCCATGGAAAGCCTGTTAATGGCCTGTTCGAATATAGCCCATTTACAGCCCGCTAACCCAAGGTCCGTTACGCCCTACCCGAATTAGGCCCAGTAGCGTCATCTGGGCCATCCAATATGATTCCAGCCCGTTTTCATTTCTGGCCCATGTATGGCCCATGACGTCTTTCGGCCCATATGAGGCCCTATGTAACTCTTGGCCTACTAATGGCTCGTGGTGAAACTGGCCCGTAATGAACAGTGTATCACTTTACACCCATTAACGGCTCGTGGTGAAACTGGCCCGTAATGAACAGTGTATCACTTTATACCCATTAACGGCCTGTTATTCCATTGGGCCGTTTCCAGCCCATGTTATCTTTCGGCCTTCTCAGAGCTCATTTATTCTTGGGCTCATTTCCAGAATTCGTTTACTTACGGTCCGTTACTGTCATTTTATTCTTGTGGGCCAAATTCAGCCCGTGGTTACAGTCGGCCCGTTTGTGGTCCGTTAATACGTTGGGCCGATTTCATAGCCTCATCAAATACGGCCTATTAACGATGGCCCGTTATGGTCGGCCCATGAACGGATGATTCTAACTCTAGCCCATTTACGGCCATAATGCGGTCTGTTTGGCCCATGTTTGGTCAATCGATTATACGGCCCATATAAGGCCCATTGATAATATGGCCCGTAGAAGGCCCATTGTTTCTATGGCCCATAGAAGGCCCATTGTTTCTACAGCCCGTAGAAGGCCCACTGTTTCTACGGCCAGTAGGAGGCCCAGTGTCACTACAGTAAATATTAGCCCATGGTTATTGTGGCCTAGTTTTAAAAAATAGGTTATTGCAGCCACTAGCTAACCGCGGAAAAAGAACTGCAATGACTACAAGCAAACAAATAAACAAGATAACAAGGAAATAAATACGCAAGCAACTAACGCTAGGCTATCACGGCTATTACACATATTACATCCACTGGATATCAAAGTTCGCCACGAGTGCAAATATAGGGAACAAAGCAGCATATCATATACACTGGTTGTCAAAGTTGGCGACCATCGCAAATAAACGCCGCAGCAAAACAAATCCAGAACTGAAACCACTTCAGAAGATCTCAAGAAACAATATCCTGGGTACCCATAATGCTGGCAAGATGCTTAGCAAGCTTATTAACTTTCTCTTGTTTGGCGCTTAAATCCTCCAGTGCTTGCTGTTGCACCAGAAAATATGCATCTGAATTCTGCAGGGACTTCCTCAGTCCTTCAGCTTCCTGTCGCAGCACATCTGATCGATGTCTTTCAACTTGAAGTTGAGACTCAAGAAGACGAACTGATTCAGGCAACGAGTTCGAAGAGCTTGTGCCAGCAGTAGTGTCCAGTAACTCGAACACTACATCAAGACAGGACTTTTGGGTGCCCTCACTGTCGTCAAGATAGTTTTATCAGCTTTCTTGGAGATCAACAGGGATGTCTCACTATCTTGAACCTTATCTGCATTACTTCCTTTACCATTGGATAACGCGGTACTGTTCTCCAATATTTTGTCCGCATTCTAAAAGAGAAACAAGCAGACACATCACATGTTTACCATGTTGTATATGAAACTCATTTTGGTAAATGAGTTCAGTAGTAAAGTGGACATGATAACAGCATGAAACAAACATATATCTATGTACCATGGTCACTTTATGGTCTATATCATTCTAGTTTTTGTTGCCAAATCAAGATAGAGACACAGTTCAAATAATATTTGTTCAAGACAAAGCAGAATAGACAGAATATAAGTGTGGGTAACTATAGAGCAATAACAACACTTGTAATGTGCATGACATGAGAACATAACTGTTTATTCAATTGAAACTGAAATCAACATAGAGCAGGTTACAACAGCAAACCAGTTAAAGAAACAAGTTTAAAACATACCTGTTGCACCATTGGAGTTTCAATTCCATCCTTCAAATTTGAAAATAGTTGGTATGAGTAAATACAATCATGCAAGAGCAAAGGAGTATGAACCATAGCTACAGAACCTGACCTGAGAACAAATCTTCTTCTCCTTTAAGTGTTGAGTTGGGATTTGGAGTGGTGGTCCTCGTGCTTTGGGCACTCCAGTTCCCTTACTAACTGCTCGTGTTTGGGTGCTCTGTGGTGGAGACGGTGTTGTGTCAACTGGAACTGGGTTACTATCTGCCGGGGTTGGGGTTAGAAGGGGTGTAGCTGGTTCTCTGTCTAATTGGGTAGGGGTACAATCTGCGAGAGTCTGGGTTATGTGCGGTGGATCTGGTCCTTGGGCAAGTACAACCGTGGTTCTATCTGCATCAACTGGTAGCACTATCTTTTCTGAAGACCGTGTTGTTACTCCCTTAGATACTGCCTTCACGCTCTCCAATTCAAATGGCTGATAAACAAGAAAAGTAATTGAATGTATAGACATTGTATGATAGACAGGTGCAATGGATAGTGGGGAATAAAAGAGGGCATGAAATAATTCATATTTATGTTGTCTAACCAAACAGGATAGCATGACACAATTTCACATATATGATGGCTAACTAAACAGGATAGCATGACACAATTTCACTTTATGATGGCTAACTAAAAAAGATGGAAAGACATAGTTCAAAATATGCGACTATGTAAACAGGATGACATGACATAACTATATAATGTGTTTATTAAATAGGTTGGCATGCCATAATTCACATACATTCACGGATAGAATTCCATAATTCAAAATATGATGACTGTAAACACTAAACATGATGAGATGATATAACTATATGATGTCTTTATTAAATGGGTTGCCATGCCATAATTCAGATAGATGATGTGTATGTACTATGTAAACATGATGGCATGATATAATTCAAATATATGATTTATATAGTAAGCAAGTAAGCAGATGGCAATCCATATATGATGTAAAAACTAAGCAATGCAAGACAACATGCATGACATGGGTAATATAACCCTGCCAAGTTTGAGCATAGACCTCAGGGGGAAAATAGGACTGGTCATCAGTCTCTGAATCCTCCTCTGAGGAGCTCTCTGTAACCAGCAAGATGTCTGCTTCAGCAGGTAGCATTGTCTGCTCTGAATACCTTGTTTTCACTCCAGATACTTCCACCACCGCTTCAAATGGCTGATGCATAGGAAGAGTAGTTGAATATACAAACGTTGTCGACAAATGGAACACGTAATACAAAAAAATGATAGCATGATATAATTCACATACATGATGATTGGCTAAATAGCATGGCATTGCATAATTCACATATATAATGCCTTTGCAACAAGATAGCATTGTATAATTCACATATATAATGTCTTGCAACAAGATGGCAATGCATAATTCACATATATGGTAATTAGACACTGAACAGGTGGCATTCACACAAAGCATGTCTAAACTAATCAAATGACATAGCAATGCGAGACACCATACGCACGATATGAGCAACATAACCCTGCCAAGTTAGAGCATACACCTCGGGGGGGGGGGATAGGACCGGTCATCTGTCTCTAAATCCTCCTCTGAGGAGCTATCCATAACCAGCGAGATATGCGCTTCGTCAGATAGCATAGTCTGCTTTGAAGACCTTGTTTTCACTCCAGAATTTGCCATCACCGTGTCAAATGGCTGATGCACACAAAGAGCAGTTAAATGTAATAACATTTTTGACAAATGTAATATGTAACCAAAAAAAAGGATGGCCTGATATAATTTACATATAAGATGACTGGCTAAGCAGGATGACATTGCAAAATTCACATATATGATGCCTGGCTAAATAAGATGGCGTTGCATAATTCACATAAACGATGAATAAACTAAACAGATGGCATTCGCACAAAGGATGTCTAAACTAAGCAGATGACATATTTGATGTATAAAGTAAGCAATGCAAGACACCATATGCATGATATAACCAACATCAGCATGCCAAGTTAGAGCGAAGACCTCAGGGGATAAATAGGAGTTGTCTTCTCCTTCTGAATCCCCCTCAGAACAGATATCTTCCTCTCGATTACAATCCGAAATGCGTGGACGGGGGCTGCCTTTGCGCCTACCATGGAGCGACGTCTGCATGAAATTTTATTGCCACGCAAGGCTCGTCTCTTTTGCTCTACATGTTTAGTTCCATTGTTTACAATAACTGTCATGCATAGGAATAAAACATAGTGAGATTATGTAAGGAGTGCATGCAGAAATCCAGAGTGATGGTAGCAACCTGTGGATAGACCCCAAACCAATAATAGCAGGCAGATAATGGCTTCAGTTAAAAAATACAGATAATGGCTTCTTTACTATTTGTTTCCCACCCAACATGAAACTCATAGTAGACACCGGAGATTAACCAGATAGTAGATAGATACTATTGATAGCGGCCCTGATATGTACCCCACAACCATTTAAAAACTCAAGTTTGACCATTAGTTTGGAGCTGACTCAGAGTCTAATCGGTGAATAGGACGATAAATTAGCATGTAATATTAAGCGATGCATAACGTAAGCAGACACGAAAGAGTGAGACCTCTCTTGCGGACCCGTGTAGTCCTCGAGGTCATCTGCTCGGTTGATGATGGTAGTGCAGTTTTCATGGCTGCCAGTGGCGGGGAAGAAGATCTGAGGCGGCGAAAGACAATCTGGAGGCCGGATCCCTGCTGTGCTGGACCCTTCTGTCGTTGGAGCAGCTGAGCTGGGGTGGACGATGGCGCAGCAGGAGCGGGACAAACCACGCAAGGTTTTCTTTGACAACTATCTATAAGAGAAGTAATTCTGTAAGGGCTCGTTTGAATTGGAGGATTCCAACAATGCAGGGATAGGAAATAGCATGAATAGGATAGGAATGCACATGCAAAACAGAAAATTTAAAAACACAGGATTTCTGCCAATCTGGGTGTTTGATTCACAACAATTGGAAGATCACAGGATGCAAAGAAGCATGGTGACATTAAGTCAAACCACAAGAAAATGTACGGTTATAATGCTATTATGCTACTATCTCTTAGTCTTGTGCTTCATGAATAGGAATTTGAAAAGGAGGACAAGTGAAAATTAAAATTCCTACGTTTTTTCTTTCAAGGAGACACTAAAGGAACAAATCCGTGTGCTCAGTGGACAATATATATAACATGTAGAGTAAAAAAGAGATGCAACAAGTGTAGAACCTCTTTGGCGAAGCCATGTCGATCTCAGCATGATTGGGTTGGCCGGTGAGGATGCTCCAGCTGACTTGGCTGTCGGAGGAGGGGAAGAAGATCTTAGGCGTCTGGAGATGGAGCCCGAGGTACTGCTCCACTGTGATGGATGGTTTCGTCGTTGGAGCAGCTCCGGTGAGTTGTACGACGCCGAGGCTGAAGCAGGACAAGAGAGACAACGAACAACGTTAACCTGAGTGGAATTCTAATAGCATCTCCAATACATGACGTAAAATACATAACCACAAAGTGCTAGATGTAAAATATATCAGCCGCTCATCTCTGAACTTAACTGTCAAAACTAAACATAACTGTTGAAACTGAACCTAACTGTCGAAACTGAACTTAACTGTCGAAACTGAATTTTGCTGTCGAAACTGATTTTTGCTGTCGAAACTGAACGCACTAGCAAGGTGAGGCTACACGTCGGTCAACTGACCTTTTCATCTCTGGTCAGTCGATTTTGCAGCCGTTGGATACGAAATCAAGGGCCTGCGGTTCATCTTCAACCTCCACCCCCCTGAGCCGGCCAAACAGCAGCCCCCCCCCCCCCCCCCCCCCCCGAAAACACTCCCCACCGCCGGTCCGCCGCCGCCCCGGCCATCCCTCTAGGCCACCCCGTGCCGAGCTTTTTCTCTGGTGATCCCCACGCCACCGCCTCGCCAACGCCCCGCCACCGCCGGCGACCACCGGCCCCATCCTGAACCCTAAGATAGATAGTGGGGTATCTCTCCGGCGAGCCCCCCTCCCTGCTGTGGCTGGTTCTTCCTTCACCCCGGCGAGCCCCCCCACCACCTGAAAATTGACTGACCCGAAAGTCGATTCAGTCGACTGAAGTGTAGCTAAATCGGAGCAGCATCACAAGCAAGAGCAAGAGTGAGAGCAGCAGCGCAAGCAAGAGCAATAGCAAGAGCAGACCAGGTAGGGGACCAAGAGCAAGAGCAGAGCAGCAGCGCGGGCGAGAGCTAAAGCAGCAGCAGGTCCTACTGATGTGGACGTCGTCGCTGAGGGAGCGACGCCGTGGAGGAAGTGGCCGGCGACGCCGCCGTGGATGGAGCCGCGCCGTGTCGGCTCGGGACCGAGCGCCGGCAGCACCGTGAGATCGAATCAAGAAGAAAATGCGGCAATTAGTGTACAACCTCTTTGGTGGCGCCGATTAGGCCGCAGTTTCATCCGAGGAAACGGTGATGATGATGCTCTTTTGGTGGTGCAAGTGAAGACGGCGGTGTGGGAATGGAGGTGGTGCGAAAGACGAGGGGAACGTCGGGGCAGCTCCTTGGAGGTGGAGGACGGGGTGGCTGAATCGGCGGGACGATGAGATCGAAGACGGATCCTCATCCGGTACGGTGGATGAGGGACGTCGAGGTGTTGCTGTGGACGACGTCATCGGGGAAGAGGCTCCGGCTGGGTGGCGGACGGAGCAGGGTGTGGGGTTTCGTCGCGGGTTTTCGCGGTCTCGGTGTACGAATGGGTGGGCGGATGGGATGGTAGTGGGGAACCATGGCTTAGAGACACGCTTGTCCGAAATGTGGGGTAAGTTACGAAAGTACCCCCACCAATTTGAGGCGGTTCTTTCGGTTCAGGGGTACCACGGGCATTTTGCGTGTCTGGATTTCACAGGAGGTGGGAGTTTTCACGTGCGTTGTAATTTCGGAATAGCAAGGCGCGGGTTGAGATGGAGGGAGTTGTTGGAGCACAACGAGACAAAGATATATCTTAAATATTTCGGGCTAACAAGGCGCGGGTTGAAATTTCCGGACAAGCCTAACGTGTACTGTCCCAAATCAATGCGCCCTACAAATGTCATTCAAAACTTTGAATTCATGTTATGTTCAATTAAAATATTTCGCTACGTGTATAATGCATGCAACCTACTACTCAAATGAACGTTTTAGAGCATTCCAAACGTATATACTACCGCTTCAATATGAACTAAATTTGAATTCATTTCTCTATTTGAATAAGATCTACAGTAATGATTATTGTGAAGTCAAAGCATTTGAATTCGTTTCTCTGTTTTAATAAGATCTACAATCATCATTATTGTCAAGTTAAACCATCGTTTGTGTATTATCTTCATAGCACACCACATGATTAGTCTCGAGTTACATATGAACTATGTGTACTCCTATATGAACTCCAACTAGATTTTTTGAATCCACTTTATTTTGATTTCAAATCACATTACATTTTTAGCTCTAGCTAGATCTTCATAATCTAAACCATGTCTCATATGTATAATGTGTTTATCACATTATGTATGGTGCCCCACCCCCTACGCCTACAAGTATTTAGATGTGAGTTGCAAACACCAGACATTACCACAAATTCAAATAAAATGTGAGAATGTTTGATATATAGTATTGTTTAGATTGTTTGATATTTAGTTGTAAGTTGCGAACGCCACACATTATCACAAATTCAAATAAAATGTGAGATTGTTTGATGTATAGTATGGTTTAGATTGTTCGGCATTTAGCTGTGAGTTGCAAACGCCATGCATTATCACATTATGGTATAACATGTGCACAGCACGTGTATCACCGCTATATTCATGCATGCAATGTTTAAAACACTATGATCTCCTATTCAAATATATGAATCTGCTTTCATATCAAATTATGATCTTTGTTAGTCTCTTACACCCACACAATCCTCTAACCTTTGTAGCTACCACTAACTTTCTCTCGTGCATGCACATGCCCTCCTCGCCCTCCCCCTCCCTCGGCATTCTATCCACCTGGCACATTCATTTTTTTCTTTAGGTCGTTCTCCCAGAGTCTCCACAACTCCTTTCCGACACACACCGATCGATAAACCTCTCCAGCGGTGCCTGCCTACAACATACAAACACACCTTCAATCTCCTCCTTTATGTGTCCTTGCCTCGTTTCTCTCATACGGTCAGACACACGTGTAAACTCTTGCCCCTCTTTTCATTGCTCTCACAACCGCACACTCCTCCCCCTATCTAGCTAGTAGTTGGGCCTCTCGCAGCACCTCCTAGCTCCATTCTCTCTGTCTATCCGTCTCGCTGGGCCTTATTCTCTAACAAATGGACGTACACCGACCGATCTCTCGCTATACATATAGCTAGCTAGGTCCTTATAACTCGTTTTTACCCACACGTCAATCGATCTACCTCATTAGTTGTGTCTCTCCCTTCCTCCAACAAACAACAATTGATCTACTGATCTAGTTAGGTTTGCTTACCAAACACATGGTTCCCCTTCATCATCCATGGATGCGTCCCGACAGATCTATCACGCATAGGCACACACAGAAACACATCCCCACTCTTATTGATAACATTGCAGTTCCACCCTCAGTTTGTCTAGTAGGCCTCTCCCACCATCTTCGAGAAGCAACTCCATCACCCATCCAGCACTCTACCCCTCTCCCTCCCTCTCTCCCTCCTCTCTCTCTCTCTCTGTCCCATCATATTTCCCGTCCTTCAGTTATGTATGGATTTCGACCTATCTCCCTCAAGACATAGCTGGGTCTCTCCTTCTCAACACATACACGAGTCGTTCTTCCTCTATAGTTAGGCCTCTGCCTACCCCCCCCCCCACCCCCTCCCCCCACACACACCGATACATCGAGCGCTCTAGTCATGTCTCCCTGCCACACACAAACTTGACGTGTGCCCTCTAACGTTCTGGTAGGCTAGTCGCCCTATATCTTTGACTTGTACACACAAACAATTTCGATGGCTCTCTTCATCGATCTCGCACCCACCCACTTGATCCTCTCTTTGACTCTATCGATAGCTATGACCCCTCCCTCTCTTCTTGTGGATTGCCCGACCCTCTATGTATGATATGGATAGGCCTCCATTTCACACACATTGCATGCAAAAATTTGTTTGAGATGTCATCGACACATATTCCCACAAATAATTCACGAAATCAACCCCCCACCCCCCCCCCAAAACAAAAAACACTCACGAACGCGGTTTGTATCTCTCACACACACCCCACGTAGGTGGGGGACATGCACGAAGAGAAGAGGTGCATGCACGGCGCACGTACTCCCGTCTCTTTCCCAACCACACCCGCGCGGGTACACGGTGGAGCTCATTTCTGTACGAAAAAGGCAGCCCACGTGGTAATTTGGCATGTGTACTGGTTGTACACTTGGTGGAGGGAGGATCGTCTACCACGGGTGAACAAACAAATTGCGACTTGACGTGTTATGTTAAATTAAAAAAAGAGGCAAACCATGTGGGGCCTACCTTAGAGGCAAGGCTCTATACACTGGAGTACTTTTGATGTGTCCTGTCAACTCGCAGAACGAGGAGAAGCTTGCTTAGTACGCCATCTCCCCCGCCCATGGGCGCGGTGGCTCGCAGGATGAGGTGAAGCTTGCTTACCATGCCATACGCCCACTCCCTCACCCACGCGCGCGGTGGCTCACAGCCCGAGCAGAAAATTTTACTACTCCCTCCGTTTACTCCTCGTCCCTACTACCTTGGTTATAGAGATTATACTATCATATTGTTTGGAATATATATGTCCTTTAGTAGATTTCAATATGAACTAATAGTACATACTCCAAACAATGATGTATATAGACGTATTTTAGAGTGTAGATTCACTCATTTTGCTCCGTATGTAGCACTCTCCCTCGCCCCTCGACCCTCGCCCACGTGGTGGACGTGCAGCAATTCATTCGGTCTCATATAGCCAGAACAATATATACTTCACTACCATTATTGCTCGACTTCCCGAAGAGGCGAAGAGCCAATCGCAAGGTTAATATCTTGGAGATGCCAAGCGCAAGGTTATAGGAGAACGAGTAGTAGGTGCCGCGTCATTTATAAATAAAGTTTTTTTTCTTCTGTGACACGTACGCAATATGATAGGTTCATATGGAGAGAAAAGGAAACCGCTCCACTATATACATAGCCAGGACGGGCTAGCCTACACGGTTGCTTGCTGGGGTTGCTCTCTTCACACTCTCTCACACAAAACGAGTGTGGCCACATCTCTAACATCCCGGCGGATCACGTCCGCTTGGGGAAGGGGTGGATGCTTAGTGTAGATGCAGTGGCCGTCGCCGACGGCGAAAAACCACTGTCGGCACGTCCCGATCAGGGGTCCCCGCCGTTCTCTCTCACAAAGCCGGTGAGGTTGCCTTCGTCCCTTTCTCACTACCGTGATGTGGGCAGTTGCCGCCTCCCGCCGCCCTCCTCAAGGTTGAGCTACGTCCCTCAGGTACAACTCCCTTTACAGCCGGCTTGCACCATTGCTCCAGCTGCCCACATCACTCCCTGTGGATATTTGTCTACTTCTTTGCCCCGCACATACCTCTACTGGCTTCTACGTACTGTATTTGTGATGAGTTTATGTCTCATCAACTAGTCCCAGTAATCTTATTCTAATCACGCTTGTTCAATTTCTTTGCCACAGGGATGCTCATCTCGATTTTGGTGAAACTGCACAAAATGATCCGATGGTCAAAAGGTTGCAAACTTCATTTATTAGGAAGCTCGAACGTTGCCAGCAAATTGAAGCCTGGTCAGGGTTCACGGTTCAAGGGCTAGGGACTGCATGGATCGTTTTTTTCTTTAGCTGCCTCTGTTCCAAAATAAGTGTCAACTTTAGTAGTAGTACACCTTTGTACCAAAGTTTGCACAAAGTTGAGAAACTTATTTTGGAACGGAGGGAGTACATATTTGCTATGATCTGTCCATCATTGAGATGCAATAGCATGCATGTTAGTCTCCTTTGTATTTGATGAAATGTTGCAACTGGCAACCTTGGACGCAAGATACATGTAACAGAAGCTGGAAGCTTCATAGCATTGTACCTCGCTAATAAATTACAGTACGTACTATACTAGTACTTCCTCCGTTCCTAAATATAAGTCTTTGTAGAGATTTCACCATGAACCACATGCGGATCACTGAGCCTGCGTATTTTCACTGCTCTTGCACGCCTCCGCTGCAAGAATGGAGAAAATTGTAATCTAGTAGGTATACCTCCTTTCGCCGAAAGCGTGGGACATCCAGCAGTCCTACGACCTCAGTAATAAAGACCAATGAGCCGTCAAATCACATAGACCCAACAGTAAGTTGGACGGACGAAGCAACCATCACTCTTGCGCCAGTGAGAGGTCACGTCCGCTCTGCTCCGGCATGAATGCGTCACCGATTCTTTGGAGCGGCGCTGACCGTTTCGGGCGGGAAGCGCGCATGGGCGATGGAGGGGCTTTGGGTGGGCCAGGCTGGTCAGGATCGGCTGTGGCAGCTGTCCGCATGTCCCTACCGGACACGCCTGGAAACGAGAGGATGCACCGACTCTCGCGGCTAAAATCATACACTACACAACATCTCTCTGTAGGAGTAGGTCGATCTGTCGCTCTCCCTAACACACACATGGTGTTAAACACACACGCACACACACACACACACACGTGCACACGCACGCACCTTGGTCCGATTGCACCTTCTAACGTGACTTATTACACCTAGATGGAGGGAGTAGTAAGTATACGAGATATGGTGGCACACTGACTTAAGTCGAATACAAGTGCCCAAAATTTGTGTGCATGTTATAATAAGGATTCAGGAATGTATAAAAGGTTATTTCCCTCTCGTTGAACATAACGGGAGGGTTGTGTAGCTGGTTAGCCTGTTCGCTCATCAAACTTGATCTCGGGTTCGATAACTACACTTGAGCATAATTTGTGCCAGGAGGATTCTTTGACTGGTCAAAATGTTTTCTAGGGTTTGCACGCTTCACACTCTCTCTCCAGTATATATATACACGCTGGAGCCTCAATGCTTGTAGTTGCTCTCTTCACACTCTCTTGCCCTCTCCCGCTGGAGCCTCAGCGCTTGTAGTTGCTCTCTTCACACTCTCTCGCCCTCTCCAGATCTAAACAAGACTTCGTTGGCCTCTCTCTCTCCCCTCACTGCTGCTCAAAGAGCTGGCAGGATCCGTCCACCGGGAAGGGAAAGAGGCTTAACGCTGTCGCCGTCGGCGAGGGACTACCGGCGCAGCTGTTCACTTTCCACCCAGCGGCGGCGCAGGAGGGCCTCCGACCCCTTCTTCTTCGCCGCCGTCCCGTCGCCCACCGAACCACGCCCCAAGAACCTTAAGGTATAATTTACTTACTCAACATGCATTACTCTAGCTGCATGTATACCATGAATCTAGGACGTGGTTCAAAGAGGAAAGGAGTGGGAAAAGTTGTACATAGAATGAATCTCGGACATGGTTCAAAGAGGAAATGAAGGGGGAAAGTTGTATAGCATTAATCTAGGACGTGGTTCAAAGAGGAAAGGAATGGGGGAAAGTAGTGGGGAAAGTTGTATCGCATAAATCTAGGACGTGGTTCAAAAAGGAAAGGAAGGGGCGAAAGTACTAGTTCAAAAAGGAAAGGAAGGAACAAGGCTGTAGAGTTTGAGCAGGACTAGATTTGCTGCGCTCACATAAGGAAAGGCGTCTAATAACAAAACTGGGACCAACACGGACTGACACGGAGTTTTTTTAGTCCCTACACCAAAATGTCCCTGTAAACAAACACTCTCTAATAATGCCGCTGCAAAATTGATGCAATGCCACAGTTAAAAGCAAATTACATGTTTAACGAATTTTATTGTTAATATAATCTCTATGTTAATATTAATCAATGCCACCGTTTGAGAAATGCTACTGTCTTGCTTTCTTTCCCATTTAGATAAGGTATATGCTTCTTTTTGTTGGCTTCTGTGTCATCCACCGTTATTGACCACTAATTGTTTCCTTTGCACCTCTGTGTAAACAGGATTATCTGCTTCACCTCGTTGCCATTGTGACCTTTTGTTGCACCGCACAAAACACTTTTGCAAAATTTCACACCGGCAACGTTGCTTGATTGCTTGATCTTAGTGGAACTGCACAAGAGGAGATCTTACTTCCTATCCGTTAAGGCGAATTTGGTTCAGATCTTCTTCTTGTGAGTTGTTTGAATTCCGCATCATGAGAGGTCAGTACTAGCCGTCTTTCACATGATTTTGCAGTGTGCATTCATATGTTGTGCTACTTGTATGATAATGTTGCTTGATTTTAGTGAACTGCACAAATGGAGACAAGACTTCCAATCTTTATGTGCACCGTAATATCCCATTGAGGTAAGATAAGGATATTTCACAACTGCTGGCCTGTATTTTGCCACTTTCATCAGAAAATTAAGTTTAGTACTATACTTGTGCTCCCTAATTGACATGCCAAATCTTACATTGAAGGCGAAGCTTGTTTGTTATTGAACCAAGTGATGAAGGGGAAGAACAAGGGGAAGAAAAACAAAAATCAACTCCCGGTGCTGTCATGAAAAAGTGGTATTGTCCTTGAGAAGTGCTTCATCTGTGCTGTTTTAAATAATTCCTTTCCTTTTTTTCGAGCAAACAGTGATGCTAGCATTTAGTAGTCCTCTTGTCTTTGCACAACAGGATCATCTTCCTCTGAAGAAGAATATGGAGTACATGAAGTGACTAGTTCCAATTATGCCAGGATGAAGAAGCCCTGTCTATCTTATCATCAGAAGGAGGAGTTGAAGGATGGTTACATTACTCCCCACAAGACCAAACTAACTTCAACTCAGAAGGACTGACAAAATCTCCATTTTTTTGCTGTGATGCACGAGTACAATGTTGTTCTAGGATTCTTTCTGGTGAGTTCCATTTTTCTAAAAGTGTGCTCTACATGGACCATGTATGTGCCTGTTGAAACTGTCAATTCATAGTACAGTTTGCTCTATACTAATCACTTTTTTGTATTTGTGCAAACAGGGGTGCTCAGCTTGATTTCAATGGGAACTTCACAAAATGTTCATGAATACATCGAATCATTCATTTCCACCACAAGAAAGGAGGTGCCGATAAATTCAAGGCATTGCAACATATAAGGGCGAAATCATACAAGCTACGCGCGAATTTGGTTGATTTTGGTGGAACTGCACAAAAAGAACAGCTGGTTTATTTAGCACGCGGTGCCATGTCAATGTCCGAACTGATGGCAAACCCTACCCATTCCACAATCGTAGGCATTTGATATTTTGGAATGGGACAACCTTATCAAATTTTGCTCATTGATTTTAGCAAGACATGCGTTTGATATTTTCGAATGGGACGCCCTTGCTGTCAGCAGCGTCGATCAATTTTTTCTTTATTCTTTAGTTGTGAAGTAAATATTGCCTCTGACATGTTAGTCGCTGAGATGCATAATCATCGATTGTTTTGAATGTTCTCTATGAATTGCCAGGCCTGTGTGTTTTATTGCAATGTACAGAAACGCTAAAAACCTGCTCAAACTCTTTGTACTCCTTCTGTTCCTTTTTACTTCGCACATTGTGAAAGTGCATACTTTTTTGTATAAGATTGGTCAAAGTAGAGATACTTTGACTGCAGACAAAACTTGTATGCAGACTAGAAAGGACCAGAGGGAGTACATGTGAAACTGCTGCAAACGAGGTGATCACCCTGGGAATAATGCTAGTACATATTGTTTTGCATGTTCATCCAATGCCAGTGATACAGGAATTCGAACTAATCGAAATAAATTCATTCATACACGGTCGGATTTCATATAAACATGCCAGATTTCATTACATTTCGTACATTCTTCAACTAAAAAGGGGTGCGCTGGAGGTATAATTAATTAACCGAAGCTACCCACCTGTGTCCCGCTGAGCCAAACAGAAGCTTCAGTGACTTAACTGCAGTTGCAGTTGCGTAACTGACATGTGGCCTGTTGGGCCCACGTGTCAGTCAGCCAACTGCACCAGCAGTTAAGTAGAAGTAGCGTTACTCTCCAGCAGAACTCCCCGACTCCACGTCGCCGCCAAGAAGCTAACCGGTCGTCAATGGTCAACCCGCCTAGCTTGGCTTCAATAGGAGGAGGGTAGCAGCGGTGGCCTTACTTGGACCCGAGCGGCGGCGACCTACCGTGTTCTACTCTTCCTTGTTTTCTGTGTGGCGCGGCCTCGTTGGCAGCGGGGCGGGGCCTCGGCGGAGCCGGCGATGTCCTCTATCTCGTTGCCGGCGGGCGGCACCTCAGCGGAGCGATGGAAATCCTCCCCCGCGTTGCCGGCAGGGTGGGGCCTCGGCTGAGCCGGCGATGTCCTCTGCCTCGTTGTTGGCGGGGAGGGGCCTCGGCGGAGCCGGCGGTGTCCTCTGCCTCGTTGTTGGCGCTGCGGGGCCTCGGCGGAGCAGGGCCTCGTCGACACCAGCGGAGCGGGGACTCGTCGGAGCCGGCATTGTCCTCTGCCTCGTCCTCGGTCTCGCCAAACAGCCCCTCGCCCGCTTCATCGCCCTCTTTGCTAGCCTCTCTGTAGGCGTCCGCAGCCTCCGCCACCCGCATGCGCTCCCGCCAGCGCTCGAGGCGGCCCTTGCGGGTGGAGCGGTACGAGTCGAGCAGCGCCTCCTGCTCCGCCCGCTCCGCGGTGATCTGCTCCTCCACCTGCAGATGCTCCTGGAGGAGATGGTGGTTGTAGGCGGCGTCGGCCTGCGCCTCCCGGAACTGCTCCTGACGCATCTGCCTCACACTGTCCATATATTGGGCACGGGCCTTGCCGATGGTCATGGTGCAATGCACCGGCAAGGATGGCGCGAAGGAGGGGGTTGGCGCCGGATCGTCGACTACCATGTTCTCCATTGGGACGTCGTTGTCCTCCGGCTGCCTGCTGGCCAGCCGGTCGGCAACAATGGCTGCCATCTCCTTGTGGTCCGTCGTCCGCCCATCCCGAAGAGCGCTGGAGCGCGAGGAAGCCATGGTGGGCAGTAGTGGTGTGGACAGGAGAAAGCGAACAGATGCGGATGACTGCGACTATGGCCGACGCAACAGTTTATATAGCAATGGTGGGCGGGTGGAGGGACGGACATGTGGCGCCGGAGTAGCCGCCTCGGCAACCGTGTATCATTAATGTGGGCGGCAGATGGACGGGCGACACTTGTGTCGTTTGAAGGCGGAGCAATCGCCTGCACCGGGAAGCGGGGCGGGCGGCGCTGACTGTTTCGGGCGGAAAGCGCGCGCGGGCGAGGAGATGACTTTACTTGGAGAGGATGACAATGGGGACCCACTAGGTCCATAGCCTCACGTACGCAAGTGCCTCCTTAATATATATATATATATATATGTATAAAATTATACTCCCTCCGTCTAGGTGAATAAGTCGTATTAGAAGGTGCATCACGACCTAGGTGCAAGCAGATTGGTGGGAAAGAAGAATATTTCTCTCTTCTAAACACAACATTTAATCACAGCAGTTAAGAGGATGCCTTATTAGCTACCCATGCAGGCCATCATAATTCATAGCATGCAAAGCGCTTTTATTTCTTGCCTAATAACCGCATGGACGTGCTGCATGCATTGGTCCTTGCCCGAGCAAAAAAAAGGGAGGAAAGGGGTTTCCACGGGAGACAACGAGGCAGAGGTGGAAGCGCTCGCTGGAGTTATTTATTTTGCTTCCCCCTGGTTTCCTGACATCACGGTCCCACACCATTGTCAATCTATGTAGTACTAGTCAATAAACGAGAGAATTGCACAAGAAGCGACCGACAGCTGGGACCAAGCAGCTCGAGCAGTATTTTGTGTTTTGAGGTGTGAGCACTACAGAGTTTTTCGATGTTTAGCCCAGATATTAATTTTTCTCCTGTGAACAACAACGAAAGCATTGCTGCAGGTATTAACTGGGCGGGCTATGGCCCGTCTAGCCCAGGCCAGATATCCAGCCCAGATATTAATTTTTTTCAAGCTGAAAATGGCTAGCCTAGCTATACTTTTTTAGGAATATCAAGGCAAGGTCAAGTTGTTATTCTCCGCCCCGCTGGGCTGCAAATCTTTCCTAGGAGGGATGCATTAGGCTTAATAAGAAAATGGGCTTTAAGAAATCATAAATGGGATGTAATTATAAAAACTGGGCAGTAACTATAAAAAATGCACCAAACACGTGATTACTTTGTAAAATATTATTTTTGGATATTGAAATTTTTAATTTCATTAATTGTTGCGAGCGCAATGTTTCGTTGGATTTTTACGTAATATAAATTTATATTGAAATTGTATTTAATCTGACTAGAAATTTCGGGATAAAAATATTTTGGATCCCATCAAAATGTGGGAAATTTTATTGAATTCTGTTTTGAACGGTTGGTTGAAATGGGCTGTACTTTTAACAAACTGTAAATGGGCTGTAGTAAATTCCATTAGAATTGAAAAATGGGCTACACATTCTTACAAATCTCAAATGGGCTATAAGTTCTCTGCCACACACTTGTGGCCTTACTAAGTTGACGCGTCCCCTGAAAAAACAGAGTTGACGCGTATGCAAGACTTTGTCAACTTATAGTCAACACACGGTTCTAGCAGCAGTGGCCGTTGGATGTCCATCCAACGGATGCCGTGCTTCTTCTTCAATCTCGGATATTCTAGCTTCACCCGCCCAAAAAATGATTCCTCCCCCTGACATATGGGCCCACCATTTCGAAAGCTGACCTATGGGCCTACTAAGTTGACGTACCAAGGGCTTTGTCAACTTAGTCAATATAAACGATTCTAGCTGCAGTGACCATACGATGTTCATCCAACGGCCGTAGTGCTTCTTCAAGCTCTGGTCTTCTTGCTCTAGCCGCCCAAAGTAGTGCCGGTCGTGCCGCCTGCTCTTGCCTGCCATGGCCGGCTGTGCTGCCGTGGAGGCCTCACCGCCCCCTACTATTCCCACCGCTGGCCAGGCCCTGCGGCGACGGCAGCCTCACACCGCAGCCGAACGAGTGAACCCTCATACTCCTCTCCGCGTGGTCATCCACTGCCGCGTCTTCACCGGCTCCGCGTCGTCCCCTTCCTAGGCCTCGCCGCCGTCCACTGCCCTGGTGCTCTCGGTGTGGCGTGGTCAACATGGAAGGAACGACTTCCATCGGACGTGGACTGTACGTGGAGAGGCTGACAGCTGGGTCCACGGTGGCAGCAAGGAAGTGCCTCCTTATTACGCGGAAAATAATGATTCCTCCACCTGACAGCAGGGACCCACCGGACGGGCCACCAGTATTTTGCGAAAAAATTGTTTCCCCCTGACTGCTGGGACCCATCGGACGGGCCACCGTATTTCGCGAAAAAAACGTTCCCCCCGCTGTCAGGTCGGACCCACCGGAAGTGCCTCCTTATTAAGCACAAAAAAATGAATACTTCCCTGGCTAGCTGGGACCCACCTTGCTGGGAGGCTGACTTGTGGGCCTACTAAGTTAACGGGGACGAAGGGCTTTGTCAACTTAGTCAATATAAACGATTCTAGCTGCAGTGACCATACGATGTTCATCCAACGGCCGTAGTGCTTCTTCAAGCTCTGGTCTTCTTGCTCTAGCCGCCCAAAGTAGTGCCGGTCGTGCCGCCTGCTCTTGCCTGCCATGGCCGGCTGTGCTGCCGTGGAGGCCTCACCGCCCCCTACTATTCCCACCGCTGGCCAGGCCCTGCGGCGACGGCAGCCTCACACCGCAGCCGAACCAGTGAACCCTCGTAGTCCTCTCCGCGTGGGCTTCCACTGCCGCGTCGTCCCCTTCCTAGGCCTCGCCGTCGTCCACCACCGTGGTGCTCTCCGCGCGGCGTGGTCAATGTGGTCAAGGAATGACTTTCATCGGAAGAGTACTGTACGTGGAGAGGCTGACAGCTGGGTCCATGGCGACAACATAGTTTTTTTGTGATTTGCCAAGTAAGTCGCTTTGTCAGGCCTATTGGGCTGCAAATCTTTCAAGACGAGGAGAGCTTTCATTCGGCTGGCCGAGAAAATGGCCCATCAGTAATGAGAAATGGGCTGTACATTTTTAAAACACATCATACCAACAATTAGTTTCAAATATCTTTTTTTTTCATTTCAAGATTTTAAATTACATTAATTTTTATGCGTGGAGAATTTGTTAGATTTTATATTGATATACATTTATTTTTAAAATCAGTTTGAATGTGAGTCGAAATTTTGGGATTAAAAACAGTTCGGACCGCACCGAAATATGAAAATTTCGTATAATTTTTTAACCATTGCCACAATATGGGCTGTAATGCTAACAAAAAGAATACGGGCTCCAAAAAAACCTTAAGAATTAGCAAATGGGCTGTAAATTATTAGAAATAATGGCAGATGGGATGTATGCTGTTTTCCATAGATTTGAGGCTTTCCTAAAAAAAGATTGACGCACAAGCACTGACTGTTGGATGTCCATCTAACGGCCGTCGTGCTTCTTCAATCTCTGCTCTTCCTGCTCCAGCCGCTCAAACAAGCGCCGGCGGGACTGCCTGCTCCCTCCTCCTCGCGGCTGGCTGTGCTACCGCGCAGGCCTCACCGCCCGACCGTACTCCCATCACTGGCCTAGCCATCCCTCTACTCACCCACACCTGCTGTTATTCTCCGGCGACGGCAGACGAACCAGTAAACCCTCGTACAGTCGTACTCCCCTCCATGTGGGAAACAACTGCCGAGTCTTCCCTGCCTCCGTGTCGTCCCCTTCGTAGGCCTCGCCGTCGTCCACCGCCCTGGTGCTCTCGGCGCGGCGTGGTCAACGTGGTCAAGGAACGACTTTGATCGGACGTGGACTGTACATGGAGAGGCTGACAGCTGGGTCCACGGCCGCAGCAAGGAAGTGCCTCCTTATTACACGGAAAATAATGATTCCTCCACCTGACAGCTGGGACCCACCGGACGGGCCACTGTATTTCGCGAAAAAAACGTTTCCCCCTAACTGCTGAGACCCAACAACTACATCTTTGCATGCAAGGAAGTGCGTCCGGGCAAAAAAAACGATTCGCCCCCTGACTGCTGGGACCCACCAGCTACATCTTCGTAGGCAAGGAAGTGCCTGACAGTCGGGACCCACCTGGTCGAAGCGTACGTAGCGTTGTCATTCTGGTCGCGAACGTGTACGTACATATATACTGGTTGATGTAGAGGCGCACACGTGTCATAGTAGAGGCGCGCACGTAGCATGTACACGTACATACAACTGCCAGGGTGCAAGAAAGAAAATACGGCCACGCATGTGTACATACGGGCGGGGTCTCGAACGCCTACTCGCGCATACGTACGGCCAGGGCTCGTGTACATGGCTGGGTCGGAACGGAGAAACAACATCGTCGTCATGTTCATGGGGAGGCAACGGAATGCGTCGTGTTCATGGGGAGGCAACGGAATGCGTCGTGTTCATCGGGAGGGCTTGGACGGAACATGCGATGGAAACGAGGCCTGGCGTACCGCAGAACGGAGGAAACGGCCTTGTGTTCGACCGACCACGTTCGAAATGGGATCCTGTTCATCGGGAGGGGTCTGGCGTACCGCAAAACGGAGGAAACGGACCTCCTACGGTCGAAACGGGGGTCCTGTTGATCGGGAGGGGTGTGGCGTACCGCAAAACGGACGAAACGGACTTGTGTTGGAGCGCTACGGTCGAAACGGGGGTCCTGTTCATCAGGAGGGGTGTGGTGTACCGCAAAACGGGACTCCACGAGATACTGTTCATCTCCACCGTCGACCCCCTCCAGCCTCCACGAGCTACTGTTCATCCACCGTCGACCTCCTCCAGCCTCCACGGGCTCCTGTTCATCTAGCCTCCACCGTGTGCTACTCCACCAGCTACTGTTCAACCACCCCTCTCCACGGGCTCCTGTTCAACCACCCCTCCACGACTACTGTTCATCCTGCCCTCCACCGTCTACTGTTCATCCTGCCCTCCACGGGGTGCTCTTGTTCATCCTGCCCTCCACGGGGTCCTGTTCATCCAGCCCCAACCGGCTCGATCGATCGGGGTCCTATTCATCCAGAGGCAACACCACGGGGTCCTGTTCATCCACCACCACCGGGAACTGTTCATCCAACCCCCCCGCAACGCTCACTGTTCATCCAGAGGCAGCATCGATCGACTTCAGTTAGCAGCAGTAGCGAAGGAATCGCTCGATCGGGTTCAGTTAACATCCATTGATTGATCGCTCGGGTTCAGTAACGCGTAGCCTGCAGTGCAATCGCTCGGGTTCAGTTAGAGCCCAACGCCTCGCTCGGTTTCAGTTAGAGCCAACGCCTCGCACACACGTGCGTACGTGTACGAGATAAACACGCATTGCTCGGCTCCGACCTCCCATCATAACCGGGAACTCCCCGAAATTTTCCTCCCCCTAGCTTCTACCATGGTTTTTCCGTCATGGACGGCCCAAAGAATGTCATGCAGCTGCGTCTCCGGCCCGACCAGGACGAAAAGCCCATTTTCTGTCATGATTTTTTGTCATAGAAGTAGGACCCCACCACATCTATGATGATACCGGGTTTTGTCACAATTATCGTCATAGAAGTGTCATATGTATGACAAAAAAAATTTCGTTCGGCCCAAAATGTCACAGATGTGTCTTTTTTTGTAGTGTATGGAGAAATTGTAACTCCATGATGAGTTGAGTAATCACATCTGAGTTTGGTACAAATAGAAGGAAGAGAGAAAGTGCAATTGGATGGATTTAAGAATGCTAGGAAGCTGGATGTTGGATTAATGATCAGTAGCCCCGATGATGAGTTCAATGGTTTACAAGTGATGAGATGGGCCATAACCCACACGCCCCAGGACCTGCCAAGGAGCAAGCACAATCTTGCTGAAGGAAAAACCCTGGAAGAAGTTACGTTTATCGGCAGGCGACCTTATAGAGGAACGCAAAAACCTGAGAGTTGTGAAGAACGATAGATGTTTGTTTGGCTTGCAGAATCAATGGATTTATCCGAACTTGGTTCGTCGACAAGAGAAATTCTGTAATGCTTGAGAGGATGACCGAGTGTTAGAATGCGAGATTCGCTAAACCATGTACAAGGTAATGATTTGGGTGCGGGATGGATTGATCACCATACCGACTTACTCTTATTATTCGCCTTGCTATATGGGATGGTAAATCTGAGTGACTTACCTATAGTAGAGAGACGACGATATTAAGCCTTGTTTAAACCTTAGAATGTTATAATCATTTTCCCTTGTACAAGGCAGCTGTTGCCAATCGTAGGACATATGGTGAGAATGAAGCCTAGACTCATTTCCTGCAGGAGAAACCATAAATTGTTGACCACCATGAGATATTGATAGTTGTTTAGTATTGGCGCCAGACCCGTCAGCTAAGAAGACCCAGTCACAGAAGAACCTTACCTAGATGAAAGACAGAAGAATTGAGGAAAAGGTTATGCCACTACCGAAAGAGCCCAGATAAGGAATTATCCTGAAGATCTGAGAAGACCGACACTGTTGACAATATAGATGAAGTATAGGAGTTTTGATGGAACCGTAACCATGCTTCTAAGGGTGGTAGCACCCCATCCCCCCTCCTGCGACAATTGATGGATTTTGAGGAGACCCCCAAACCCTAACCTTTTTCTTGCTAGCCTCTCCGAATCTCAAGGACGAGATTCATTTTAAGGGTGGTAGGTTTGTAACATCCCAAAATTTTAAATTTTAAAATGTTATAATAAATATATTGATTGATTGTTTTTTTGATTGTTGTGTGATTGATTGAGTGAAATTCGAAACTTTTTGAAAGTTAAATGAGAGGGAATAAAATGACTTTCCCAAACTTTCACCTTTTTGCATTTTGATCTCCGTGAATTCAATTTCTTTTCAAATACAAAACCCTCGAGAGAAGATGATATGACTTCTTCCATTTAATTAAATGAAAAGGTTTTTTTGAAAAGATTTAAATTTTATTTGGAAATATTTCAAATTCAGAAACTCTAATCAACTCCATGATTTTCATGAGAGAAGATAAAATGACTTCTTCAAAATATATGAAATACGAGTTGGAAGTTTAAAAGGATCAAATTTAAAGTCCGTTTGAAATTATTTTCAATTTGGAGTTATTTGGGTTTTATTCAAATTATTTTTGTCCAAAAATAAAATAAATGGAAAATAGGGTAAAATGATTCCCTACATCAGAAAATTTGAGAGAAATAATTTTGGTATTTCTAAAATGATTTATATTGGGTTTTATTGTAGAAGTAGCACTGTTTGAATTATTTGAATTTTTGTGCATTTTATTTGGCACTAGAGAAATGTTCATGTTGTAGAAAATCTTTTTCTGAAATTTTTGATATATAATATGCCTATATAAATTTTTATTTTATTATTGTTATCCAGTTTTCTTTTTTTGTTTCTATATAAAAAAGAAAAATATCTACGCTTGCGCCTGGAACTAACCGCCGCCCACATGCGTAGGATAGCAGTAGGCCGGTCCATTTTTCTTTTGTCTTTTATTTATTTATTTATTTATTTTATTTTCGTTAATGTTTAGTTATTTTGAAACAAATTTCAGAAAAAAATAGACTTCGGAAAAAAATGCATCTCGTGTACGGTGCGCGGCCGGCCGAGCCCTTTAGGCCCGTGCGAGGCGTTAGCCTTTTTCTTCTCCGTTTCGTGTATTTTCGTCTACGTTTAATCCCACATTGCCTAGCCTTTGACTCTTAAACCTCTTTTTCACCTATAAATATAGACCCATAGAGCCTCCAAAAATCATGTGATTCGGGTTAAATCAATATTTTGGTTTGACTCGATTCATTTAAGAAAAATATATTTCTCCTCTCCGGCGCGACTTTTGAAAATTGTCTCTTCTCTCTAAAGTCGTCTTTTCTCTGCCTTATAAAGGTATCCTTTTTTTATACTTCCGTAGTTTATTATTTCTAGACTAATACGATAGAATAATTAGATTATCAATTAGTCTACGTATTTATACATTAGACCTTACCCATAGCTATTTTTCTTTCGTAAAACAGCTTGGCTCTGATTTTTCAAATAGCCATAACTTTTTACTCATTCATCCAAATTAGATGAAACCAACGCCCACTTCTTCGTAACGATCTCCTCAATCCAGTAAAACAACTTAAACATGTTTTTGAAAGTTTTAAAATTTAATTCAAACAGATTGTATTCAAACTTCTTTTGTTCATAACTTGAGTTTTATAACTCCGATTTAGTTGTCGAAGCTCTTGACTTAAACTTTCTGATAAGGCCAAATTCACATAATTTTGGTACTGTTAGAAATTGTTTTATGTTGCAAGAGTTATTTGTTGGTTTTGATGTTTTTCGAACTGTCTTCTTCGTTCTTCCCGATCTTTTGAGTGATTGCTTATGTGTGGTTACTATTGCTTGCTCACGATAGATTGAACGGAGTGTGACGAGTAGAAATATCAAGAGTTATGAGTGCAAATCATCTTCATCAACAGTACAAGGCAAGTTCACACTTTATCATATCCCTTTCATACCCAGTTTTTATGCATTAGTTTCAACCCTCAAACATTGCATGGTTAGGACTTGATAACATGTGGGTATTGGGAAGTAGTTGATGAGGTAGGAACTTATTGCCCTCCATTCAAACCCTGGGAGTTACTTTTACGTTATGCTCATATTGCTATGCTATGCCCATAGACGTGGATTGGCTTGAGAGAATTCATGACAGATGTGAGAGTTATTATTTAATGGTTAACTTAAGGTGGCTACTTTAATACACATCTAGGTGGATTGGTTGGGGCACCCTGGAGCACCCAGTGCTTTGCCCGGGCACCTGGAGAACCCAGTGTTTGCCCAAGGGGATCCCGGAGGACCCGTGTGATCACCCTATGGAATGCCACCCAGGCTCAAAGGGATCATAAGAGTATTCATGCTAGAAACTTCCATGTGCAGCCACAAGCTATTATGGGCTCTAGCATAGTTGAGTAAGTTGCGTGAAGCTCTTGAGGAGATAGACTAGCAGGTAGTGGGTTGTAGGTGGTATAGTCTATCCGAAGTAGAGAGTTAATGCTTCTGAAAGACTGTGTCTCAGTCATCCGTTTCTCAAACACCTGGCAGTGCGAGAAATTCAACGGAGGAAATCGGGTCTTGTGGGGAAAAGTGCGCAAACCTCTGCAGAGTGTACAGACTAATCATGGTTAGCCGTGTCCCCGGTTATGGACATCTTGAGTATTTGGTTCTTGGATTATCAAATTGATCTCATCACGTTACTTAAATAATTTGTTGGGTTATTGATGTTAATTTTGGATTGACTTGGAGGAACCTTCTCAATATTTTCAACCAACTTTGTAGTTAAATAAATTATATTCCTTTGCAGTAGGGAAAAATTGGCTTTTTGCAAAAACATTATAACCATAGAGCCTTTCCACCAGCCAAATATGCATGTAGTGATAGCCTTTATTCATCATTATCCTATGGTGTGAATTTGCCAGTACATTCAATGTACTGACCCTTTGTGGCTGCAACGTCTCATGTAGCAGGATTCTTACGACGAGTAAGTGATACGTTAGGGTTACAATTTCTAGACTCAACTTTGCCGTTGGTGTTGATGGGAATCCACAACCTTTGTTACTTCCGCTATATGGATTGAGGTAATAGTATTTACGTTATTTTATACGTGTGATTTACCTCTGTTATAAATCCTCGAGTACTGTGTGTGTCAGCATACCGATCCAGGGATGACACTTAAGCACAGAGACTTGACCGTCTGAGGTCGGGTCGCTACAAGATGGTATCAGAGCACATGTTGACTGTAGGACGTGACCCTAGAAATTGGCAAGCCCATAGGAAAGATTTTCTCTACAACTTCATTTTCATAAGATCTTTTACCTCTCTTCTTTTCTGAGCTTTATCAAAATATTCCCTTTTAGTTAGACCATACCCCTTTCCCCTTTTGACCAGACGAGGATATGACTGATGAGACCACTCCAAGAAGTACATGATATCGGACAACTAAGACCACTTCGGAATGAATAGGATTTTACCGTGTATTATAATAATGGAAACTACAACGGTTGAAGACTTCGAAGACTAGGAGAATTTGAAGGCCCTGTAGAATTTTCCAGATTTGTATGACCTAGGAAGGCACCCCTTATGGAACTTGGCAGACTAAGGAAGCTGTCAATACCCGAGATCAAGGTGTATCGGAGAAAGACCGAAACATGGAGCATGAGAACACAAAGTTTTGTCAAGAAAACCCTAAGGCAGTAGATATCAACTATGGAAGATAGCTATGGCAATGACAAGGGCAGAAACACGGTTATCTGTGATGTCATCGCCACTGATACTATGGTCACCAAGCTGAGCTAAGCATGCATTTCTTCGGAAGGATTGGATGGTAGAAGGCTGATGGAGCACCTATCAGTAAGATGAAGTTTTAACCTTAGCTGGTGTATCGCCAGAATCTGGTGTAATACATCAAGAATTTTAAGATGGGGCACCAGGAAGCCGTATTAGACAAGGAAGCATTTTGTGAAGAACTCAGGAACCAGAAGGTGAAAGTAGCCAAGCTGGAGGAGCTACAACCGCGAGATACCGGAGATTTGTCAGGAACTGAAGGACAGTAGGACCATGGTTCATGCCAAGGATGTTGAAACCCAGAAGTTTGGAACGCAACCCCAGAATATTGAAGGACGTCATGAGAGACTTTGTGTCGACAGAGATGATCTGGCAAAAGAACTTGAGAAGGACAAGCACGATCGAAAGAAGCCATCGGAGACATGAACGAGACTCGAAGAGTTTGACGACTTTGAAGATTCATTGAACTTTAGAAGACCAAGCCCCTGTTATATACCTACGTTAGATGCGATGATTGTGAGCTGTCATTTGTTTGATGTTTTTCCGACAGCCACAAATAAAATCTGTCTCTTCAAAACTATTGTTTGTATTGTGTGCATCCCCTTTGTCTCTCTCATCTCATCCCAAACCCATGGACCCAATAGAGGACGAATGGAGATGAACTCATGTTTCCTTGGACCGATAAGTCAATTGGAGACGGACCGATGGATTCAGAACATGGAGGATCACATGAAGAGTAACCGTATAGCCGGAAAGGATATGACCCAGCATGCTCTTCAGTGCTTTGAAAGAGGTGCTGCTACTTGGTGGAGGATGTACCAAACCATCAATGGATGGCAAGGAGTAACCACTTGGAAAGAATTTAAGTTGACTTTGCCAAATTCTCGATTTGTGTCCCAGAAGTTGAAGCCTTATGGAAAGGATATGAAGAAACCTTGTGCATGCAAGATTTGTGGAGAAATATGACACACCCATAAACAACACAAGGATGAATGCCCTAATTGTGAAGGAAGTCACCCAGTTGAAGAATGCCCAACTAGGCAGATTACTTGTTTCTTGTGTGAAGGGCCTACCCACTATCCTGCTCAGTGTCACATTTACCCCATGGTACAATGAACCATCCAACAGAAGAAAGAAGTAATGAAAGGAGCCCTCATGGAATTTTTAGAAGAAACTGTGATGAAGGAAGAGGTGGATGACACACCTAAAGAAGACCCGAGTAAACCCTGCACTAAGTCTTGCTATTCATGTGGAG
This sequence comes from Triticum urartu, assembly GCF_003073215.2. Taxonomy (NCBI): domain Eukaryota; kingdom Viridiplantae; phylum Streptophyta; class Magnoliopsida; order Poales; family Poaceae; genus Triticum; species Triticum urartu. Next base: position 396,341,037 of record NC_053025.1, read on the forward strand.
AAGAAGGACACGTCTCCCAAAATTGTTTGAATGGGGATCTAGTAGAATTCCCGACAGAGGAAGTAGAATATGACCCACAGGAAATAGAAGCCCTGATTGGAATGGAAAAGTCCAGGAAGAGAAACCAATTGGAGTCCAGGAGGGACCTGAATCATATCACCTGTTACAGGTGCAAGGAGTTAGGGCACTACCTCATCAGTTGCCCAAAAAGGAAGCCAAGGACCCAAGGAGGCTATATAATCACAAGGAAACCTCGGGAGTTGCCAGAAGTAATATGTTTTCGTTGTAATGAAGCAGGGCACTTTGCCAGGGATTGTCCCAAGGAGAAGGAGACTTGTGATAATTAGTTGTGTCTGTGAGAAGTAATGTAGTAGTAGTAGAAGTAGTGGGAACAACTCTTTTGTATCAAGGTGTTGAGTTGAGACATGTAATGGAAAAGCGAGAGATTGTAATACTTTGAGAATCAATAAAGTTAGTATCGTGGGTACTATTTGGATTTTATGAGTTGTTACTCTATGAAGAAGGATTTTGACCGTTTCGAGGATATGAGAAATATGGTATATGGATGAGTTTGTGCATTTCAAGGGCGGTAGTAACTGTGAGGACCCTTGACCCCTGGAAAGGATAATGATATTCCACGAAGTGGACTTTGGACAAAATAAGTAAGAGTTTTAACTCGATATGTGGGATACCCCAAGAATATGAGGGGATGAAGTATTATTGGATATAGAGGAGGTATAATGTTGTTAATATCACTACAAAAAAAATACACTTCCGTGATGATACGTGTTTGTGACAGTAGGTCGCTTTTTTTGTCATGCATGTACATCCATGACAAATTTATGACAGAATCAAGATAGTCATACCTGTGCTGTCGTAGAAGTGTTCCATGACATTACCAAAATTATCATCACAGAAGTGTCCACTTCCATGATGATAAATCGCACGTCACAGAAGTGCTTTCGTCAAGGGTGACCGACATGTGGCATCCACCGTAACGGAACGCCATTAAGCTATCGGGTCAGGTTTTGGATTCGATAACCCGTTAACAGCCCCGACCAATGGGAAATTTCCACATGTAAAATTCTTATTGGCCGGACGAAACACGTGTCAGCTCGTCAGTGGGTCAGATAGGCACCTATGATACGTCGACATGTGGCACGGCCCAACAGAGGCCCATTCCCGTGAAAAGGCCGGCCCGTTTGACTTGGTCAAAAGCTGGCGGGCCGGCCCATGGAAAGCCTGTTAATGGCCTGTTCGAATATAGCCCATTTACAGCCCGCTAACCCAAGGTCCGTTACGCCCTACCCGAATTAGGCCCAGTAGCGTCATCTGGGCCATCCAATATGATTCCAGCCCGTTTTCATTTCTGGCCCATGTATGGCCCATGACGTCTTTCGGCCCATATGAGGCCCTATGTAACTCTTGGCCTACTAATGGCTCGTGGTGAAACTGGCCCGTAATGAACAGTGTATCACTTTACACCCATTAACGGCTCGTGGTGAAACTGGCCCGTAATGAACAGTGTATCACTTTATACCCATTAACGGCCTGTTATTCCATTGGGCCGTTTCCAGCCCATGTTATCTTTCGGCCTTCTCAGAGCTCATTTATTCTTGGGCTCATTTCCAGAATTCGTTTACTTACGGTCCGTTACTGTCATTTTATTCTTGTGGGCCAAATTCAGCCCGTGGTTACAGTCGGCCCGTTTGTGGTCCGTTAATACGTTGGGCCGATTTCATAGCCTCATCAAATACGGCCTATTAACGATGGCCCGTTATGGTCGGCCCATGAACGGATGATTCTAACTCTAGCCCATTTACGGCCATAATGCGGTCTGTTTGGCCCATGTTTGGTCAATCGATTATACGGCCCATATAAGGCCCATTGATAATATGGCCCGTAGAAGGCCCATTGTTTCTATGGCCCATAGAAGGCCCATTGTTTCTACAGCCCGTAGAAGGCCCACTGTTTCTACGGCCAGTAGGAGGCCCAGTGTCACTACAGTAAATATTAGCCCATGGTTATTGTGGCCTAGTTTTAAAAAATAGGTTATTGCAGCCACTAGCTAACCGCGGAAAAAGAACTGCAATGACTACAAGCAAACAAATAAACAAGATAACAAGGAAATAAATACGCAAGCAACTAACGCTAGGCTATCACGGCTATTACACATATTACATCCACTGGATATCAAAGTTCGCCACGAGTGCAAATATAGGGAACAAAGCAGCATATCATATACACTGGTTGTCAAAGTTGGCGACCATCGCAAATAAACGCCGCAGCAAAACAAATCCAGAACTGAAACCACTTCAGAAGATCTCAAGAAACAATATCCTGGGTACCCATAATGCTGGCAAGATGCTTAGCAAGCTTATTAACTTTCTCTTGTTTGGCGCTTAAATCCTCCAGTGCTTGCTGTTGCACCAGAAAATATGCATCTGAATTCTGCAGGGACTTCCTCAGTCCTTCAGCTTCCTGTCGCAGCACATCTGATCGATGTCTTTCAACTTGAAGTTGAGACTCAAGAAGACGAACTGATTCAGGCAACGAGTTCGAAGAGCTTGTGCCAGCAGTAGTGTCCAGTAACTCGAACACTACATCAAGACAGGACTTTTGGGTGCCCTCACTGTCGTCAAGATAGTTTTATCAGCTTTCTTGGAGATCAACAGGGATGTCTCACTATCTTGAACCTTATCTGCATTACTTCCTTTACCATTGGATAACGCGGTACTGTTCTCCAATATTTTGTCCGCATTCTAAAAGAGAAACAAGCAGACACATCACATGTTTACCATGTTGTATATGAAACTCATTTTGGTAAATGAGTTCAGTAGTAAAGTGGACATGATAACAGCATGAAACAAACATATATCTATGTACCATGGTCACTTTATGGTCTATATCATTCTAGTTTTTGTTGCCAAATCAAGATAGAGACACAGTTCAAATAATATTTGTTCAAGACAAAGCAGAATAGACAGAATATAAGTGTGGGTAACTATAGAGCAATAACAACACTTGTAATGTGCATGACATGAGAACATAACTGTTTATTCAATTGAAACTGAAATCAACATAGAGCAGGTTACAACAGCAAACCAGTTAAAGAAACAAGTTTAAAACATACCTGTTGCACCATTGGAGTTTCAATTCCATCCTTCAAATTTGAAAATAGTTGGTATGAGTAAATACAGTCATGCAAGAGCAAAGGAGTATGAACCATAGCTACAGAACCTGACCTGAGAACAAATCTTCTTCTCCTTTAAGTGTTGAGTTGGGATTTGGAGTGGTGGTCCTCGTGCTTTGGGCACTCCAGTTCCCTTACTAACTGCTCGTGTTTGGGTGCTCTGTGGTGGAGACGGTGTTGTGTCAACTGGAACTGGGTTACTATCTGCCGGGGTTGGGGTTAGAAGGGGTGTAGCTGGTTCTCTGTCTAATTGGGTAGGGGTACAATCTGCGAGAGTCTGGGTTATGTGCGGTGGATCTGGTCCTTGGGCAAGTACAACCGTGGTTCTATCTGCATCAACTGGTAGCACTATCTTTTCTGAAGACCGTGTTGTTACTCCCTTAGATACTGCCTTCACGCTCTCCAATTCAAATGGCTGATAAACAAGAAAAGTAATTGAATGTATAGACATTGTATGATAGACAGGTGCAATGGATAGTGGGGAATAAAAGAGGGCATGAAATAATTCATATTTATGTTGTCTAACCAAACAGGATAGCATGACACAATTTCACATATATGATGGCTAACTAAACAGGATAGCATGACACAATTTCACTTTATGATGGCTAACTAAAAAAGATGGAAAGACATAGTTCAAAATATGCGACTATGTAAACAGGATGACATGACATAACTATATAATGTGTTTATTAAATAGGTTGGCATGCCATAATTCACATACATTCACGGATAGAATTCCATAATTCAAAATATGATGACTGTAAACACTAAACATGATGAGATGATATAACTATATGATGTCTTTATTAAATGGGTTGCCATGCCATAATTCAGATAGATGATGTGTATGTACTATGTAAACATGATGGCATGATATAATTCAAATATATGATTTATATAGTAAGCAAGTAAGCAGATGGCAATCCATATATGATGTAAAAACTAAGCAATGCAAGACAACATGCATGACATGGGTAATATAACCCTGCCAAGTTTGAGCATAGACCTCAGGGGGAAAATAGGACTGGTCATCAGTCTCTGAATCCTCCTCTGAGGAGCTCTCTGTAACCAGCAAGATGTCTGCTTCAGCAGGTAGCATTGTCTGCTCTGAATACCTTGTTTTCACTCCAGATACTTCCACCACCGCTTCAAATGGCTGATGCATAGGAAGAGTAGTTGAATATACAAACGTTGTCGACAAATGGAACACGTAATACAAAAAAATGATAGCATGATATAATTCACATACATGATGATTGGCTAAATAGCATGGCATTGCATAATTCACATATATAATGCCTTTGCAACAAGATAGCATTGTATAATTCACATATATAATGTCTTGCAACAAGATGGCAATGCATAATTCACATATATGGTAATTAGACACTGAACAGGTGGCATTCACACAAAGCATGTCTAAACTAATCAAATGACATAGCAATGCGAGACACCATACGCACGATATGAGCAACATAACCCTGCCAAGTTAGAGCATACACCTCGGGGGGGGGGGATAGGACCGGTCATCTGTCTCTAAATCCTCCTCTGAGGAGCTATCCATAACCAGCGAGATATGCGCTTCGTCAGATAGCATAGTCTGCTTTGAAGACCTTGTTTTCACTCCAGAATTTGCCATCACCGTGTCAAATGGCTGATGCACACAAAGAGCAGTTAAATGTAATAACATTTTTGACAAATGTAATATGTAACCAAAAAAAAGGATGGCCTGATATAATTTACATATAAGATGACTGGCTAAGCAGGATGACATTGCAAAATTCACATATATGATGCCTGGCTAAATAAGATGGCGTTGCATAATTCACATAAACGATGAATAAACTAAACAGATGGCATTCGCACAAAGGATGTCTAAACTAAGCAGATGACATATTTGATGTATAAAGTAAGCAATGCAAGACACCATATGCATGATATAACCAACATCAGCATGCCAAGTTAGAGCGAAGACCTCAGGGGATAAATAGGAGTTGTCTTCTCCTTCTGAATCCCCCTCAGAACAGATATCTTCCTCTCGATTACAATCCGAAATGCGTGGACGGGGGCTGCCTTTGCGCCTACCATGGAGCGACGTCTGCATGAAATTTTATTGCCACGCAAGGCTCGTCTCTTTTGCTCTACATGTTTAGTTCCATTGTTTACAATAACTGTCATGCATAGGAATAAAACATAGTGAGATTATGTAAGGAGTGCATGCAGAAATCCAGAGTGATGGTAGCAACCTGTGGATAGACCCCAAACCAATAATAGCAGGCAGATAATGGCTTCAGTTAAAAAATACAGATAATGGCTTCTTTACTATTTGTTTCCCACCCAACATGAAACTCATAGTAGACACCGGAGATTAACCAGATAGTAGATAGATACTATTGATAGCGGCCCTGATATGTACCCCACAACCATTTAAAAACTCAAGTTTGACCATTAGTTTGGAGCTGACTCAGAGTCTAATCGGTGAATAGGACGATAAATTAGCATGTAATATTAAGCGATGCATAACGTAAGCAGACACGAAAGAGTGAGACCTCTCTTGCGGACCCGTGTAGTCCTCGAGGTCATCTGCTCGGTTGATGATGGTAGTGCAGTTTTCATGGCTGCCAGTGGCGGGGAAGAAGATCTGAGGCGGCGAAAGACAATCTGGAGGCCGGATCCCTGCTGTGCTGGACCCTTCTGTCGTTGGAGCAGCTGAGCTGGGGTGGACGATGGCGCAGCAGGAGCGGGACAAACCACGCAAGGTTTTCTTTGACAACTATCTATAAGAGAAGTAATTCTGTAAGGGCTCGTTTGAATTGGAGGATTCCAACAATGCAGGGATAGGAAATAGCATGAATAGGATAGGAATGCACATGCAAAACAGAAAATTTAAAAACACAGGATTTCTGCCAATCTGGGTGTTTGATTCACAACAATTGGAAGATCACAGGATGCAAAGAAGCATGGTGACATTAAGTCAAACCACAAGAAAATGTACGGTTATAATGCTATTATGCTACTATCTCTTAGTCTTGTGCTTCATGAATAGGAATTTGAAAAGGAGGACAAGTGAAAATTAAAATTCCTACGTTTTTTCTTTCAAGGAGACACTAAAGGAACAAATCCGTGTGCTCAGTGGACAATATATATAACATGTAGAGTAAAAAAGAGATGCAACAAGTG